>NW_006494609.1:5882681-5896987 GCF_000325575.1 Pteropus alecto | reverse complement strand
GACTGAGGAAAGGATTTCGAACATGTCTCTAGCTGCGGGAACAGAAAAGAGGTGAAGAGAAGATCTAAAAAGAGAAAAACTCCTTAAAGGGGCTAAATCTCAAAAGTGTCAAAAGAGAACAGCTACACTCAGACAGGAGGAGGAGAGCTCATCCTGTAAGACAGGGGAAAAGGAGGTAGCAATTAGTAACTTTGATGGTAAATCTAAAATAGAGGAAGAGAAGTTTAACAAGCATAAGCTAAATCGTTTCTATTTTGTCCATGAAGCTTGAGATAGACCATCTGCCAATATTGGCTGGTGAGGGAGTGGCTGAGGAACAGAGAAGGAGGGGAATTCTACTGGTTGATAATTGATGGGTGATGCTGCTGCCCTATGCTACATCCTCACTGATTTGCAAAGTGAAAAATCTGTCCTTATATCTCTCTTGAAATCTACATTGAAACTAATTGTGGCACACTGTCCACACAGGGGACACAGCATTAGGTTACAACAGCATCATAGCACTAATGGAATAGTCATTTCTGCATGTGCAATTTTAAAAAACATTAGCTAATTAATTAGCTCAATTATTACTTTATCCCTGTAGGTATATGTATACAAAGACTACTTTTTTGTCTCCTTAGAGGCATTTGAAGACACAAGAGATTTTTGTCTCAGTGGGAATGCTGTGGTAGATTACATTTGCTGTAAATAAATGACATTTTTAGAAAGCAATAAGTTCCACTGAATTTATCCTGAAGAGGAAAAAAAATTGTGAAGGTAAACAAGAGACTCCCAGAATTAGACTGAAAATTCATAACAAGCCTTAAAAGTAGCTGCTCCTCATTCTGGCTTCCTGGGGGCACTAGAGGCAAACAGCATCAACATCACGGGAAATATCTGCTGGGACAAAGTAAAGACGTGTTGCACGTGTCACAACCAAGGTATTCCGCTGCCTGGCATTGACACCAAGAGGAGCTACTTCTCACTCAGGTGCCACAATGAAAATTGCTCCTCCATTAACAGGTTGAACAATACCAATCTGCCTAGTCAAAGTGGGAAATCAAGCAGAAATACCCTTCCTCTCCGAACAATCAGGGGCAAGATGAAAGAAGTAGGTAATTGTATCCAGTTTCCCAGCAGGGCATTTTTGCCAGGTTAAATGACCTCTCCCATGAAGTAGAGCCCCTGACAGTAGTGAGAGACCATTTCCTAGAGTGAGTTTAACCACAGTATCACTGACTTTACCTGAGGGGCTCACGACCTTTCCTTCTTCACCAAGTCTTTTGACTTGAGTTAGTAAAGACTACAGCAGGGTCAGGATGGCGCTGGTATTTACATCTGAACTCCAATCCCGGCTAACTCCATGACCCTGGGCAAGACACTCACTCTCTTTAAATTCATAAGTTTGGTGTGAGAATTGAATTACAGTATATGTATGAAGCACTTAACACCATGTAGATAGATATACACTTCGTATGCACCCACACTGTTAAGTGCTCAATAATCGTTAGTCTTTATCGTTGCTATCATGATTATAATCGCTGTGGTTATAATGGTTTTGGAGATGATTCCAGTGAAGGTCTGAGGAATGAGAAATAATTATAAGTGACTAATAGGTGATGGCAGTGGCTGGGAACCTCAAATCCTACCACAAGGGCAGCCTTATTAGTCTCAGGGAGACACGTATAGTCAATTGGTTTGAAGGTTAATTAAGAAAGTCTTCAACACAGTAAACTTGGCCTAGTCGATCAGCTTTATTCTCATTAGAAGGCTAATTTACTGTACAGCTATAGGATCTTATGTTTGGAAGGAAACTAGAAAATCATGACCATCTACTCAGTTGACACTATAACCTACTCTACAATTTTAGCAAGGTGGCTATCCAGACTCTGCTTGGATGCTTAAGTGACAGAGAATGCATTACTCTGAAGGCAGCTTTGGACAGCTCTCACTGACATGTCTTCTTGGTATTACATATTCAATTTCCACTCATCTTCCTTAGTTCTTCTTGAATATAGATGAGCTAGTTTAATCCCACTTCCATAGGAAAGCCCTCAATGTATGAAGACAACTCTCAACCATGAGCTCAGGCATCTTTTCTTCCTTAGATTAAACATCCCTGGACCCACCAGCCAAGAGTTTTTATGTCAGGCTCTCGAGCCTCTTTATAGTTTTCATAGCTCACGTCTAAACATTGTAATGTTTAGAGGAGTTGTAATCTATCAATTATTCAGCTAACCTTTTAAAGGTTTATCATCCACGACTGAATAGAAACACTCCCAGTAATCATATTAGCAGAGTGACACTGATGGTAAGTACAACTTACCAAGCATTTTCTATATACCAAGCATTGTTCCAGGGGTTTTACATTTGTTATCTCAGTTACTACCACAATCCTATGAAGTGGATATAATTATTCTCCCCATTTAATAAATAAGCAAAGTGAGGCACAGAGAAGGTTAAGCAACTTGCACAGCATTTCATAGCAAATGGGGCAGAGCTGGGCTCTGCGGCCAAAAACTCTAGCTCCGGAGCCTGCTCTCTTAGTCAATCAATTATACTATAGGGTTGTCCCGTACTTTGCTTTATAGATCACACTTCTATTAATTCAGCCTCAGATCATGTAGGCACATATTTTCTACCATTCCTAAGTCCCTGCCTTCACAAAGTTGATGAACATGCTGTTACTTCCCTTCAAGTGCCTAATATAAATGTTGAATAAGATGAAGGTTTGTAACATCCACCTGACCATATAGGTCCAAACAGATCCACTTATCAGGACTCACTGGTGTGTTTAAATAGTTACTGCTTTACTAACTAGCTCTTACACCCAATCTCCTCTTCCCCACCTTGTTGATGAGCATATCACAAAATGTACCGCCAAAAATCTTGATATTTAGCTATGCAAGTACTTTCCTTAGTTATAAGCACAGTAACAATATGAAGGGATATCCGAGTTTGATTGATGTGCTTTGGCTTATTTTTAGTGTTTTCAGTGACTGATTTAGTATTTTCAGTGGTTCTGTTGATCACTCTTTTCTCTCCTGTGGGATCATACCTTCTGTTAATGATACACTCCAAATTTTTTCCCAGATTCCAGTGAAGCTCATGAGTCCATATCTTTTATTAGCTACATGTTTTCCATCTCGGTCTTTAAGAGCCTCCCCCATTCTATACCTTTTCTTAAAAAACACCCAGTTGATTTCAAAATTTTTATTTGTAAATTCTCTCTGTATCCTGAGAGATCATTCAACCAAGTCAAGAAATCTGAATTAACACAGAGCAATGAGGCGCCTTCTAACAGACTCTGAAATTAAATTTCCTATCGTTGTCTATTTTTTCCTACGCAAAAACCTATTTTCATGTCATAGACAGGGGTAAAACAGGAAGCACCAGGAATTATTTCACATCACTTAGGGCTCTATGTTGCAAAAGAAAAAAATCTAGCTCATGATGGTTTGAACAAAAATAATAATAATAATAATTTATTAAACCATGGCTAGAAATCCAAGGGTAGTCTAGTTTGAAGAATGTTTGATCCAGGAACTTTAAAATAGCACCTAGTTTCTCCCCATCTTTTGGATCTGCTCTTCATTCTGGTTTCATTTTCAGTCCCTATGTGGTGACATGATGGTGGCCAGAAGTTCAGTTTCCTATCATTCCAAGTTCTACCCCAAAGAACAGAGAACTGCCTTTCCACAACATATCAACAAAAGTCCTGAGCCTGTATGTCACTGATCCAAACTGGGTAAGGTGCCCACCTATGAACAAAATAACCACGGCCAGGGCAAAGGAAGTCCCTAACTGCCTTAGAGCTTACATGCTCACCATGGGAGCCTGGAGTAGAATCAGTGCCACTGAATTACTGAACTGAGAATAAAAGGAAATAAAAATCAAGAAACACTAATGAAAAGAAGGGAAAATGGATACCAGGTCTCTAAAAAACAAAACAAAACAAAAATGTTTAGCATGTTTAGTTCTCTATCAACAGCCTATCAACTCTAAGAATCTCTTTCTATTTATCATAGCATCAAATACCCCTGAGGCTTCAGCCCTCCTGATACTATTCTTGAGGTATATACCAATTTCATCTAGCCATCCTGGCTAAGTGCTCACACCTTGCCCCTCTGTGAAATAAGCTTCATTGTCATCACACAACACTAGTAGCTCAGAGTTTTGTTTCTTCTTCCTCTGTGACAGATTGCCATTCTGTCTCCTGCACATTTCAGTTCCTTACAATCTAGAAGGAAATCTCTTTTCCAGAAGATCCAATTTCTCTTTTTTACAAAAATTTCATTCTAAACTGAGTCAGATGACAATGCCAATATTTGACCTTTTTTAATTATTAAGTTTATTGGGGTAACATTGGTTAATACGATTACATAATTTTCAGGTGTACATTGTAATTTGACATCTGTATGTTCTATTCCGTGTTTACCACCCAAGTATTTGACCTTTTTCAACCCACAAAAATGACGATTTCTATGGTCAACCTGGTAGGCATAGGTAGCTTCTGAGACATGGTTTCTCTTTCTTTTCTTCTTCTACCACCTTCTTCTATTACCCAGCCTCTGATTCATGTTTCCACTTCTTTCTGCCTTGTTAGAATCTTGTCTCTCTTGGTGACTTTTTTGTGTTGACTATTCCATTCTGTCTCAGTATTTTCCCTCCAAACCCACACAATGCTTTTCTGCATATCTTCCTAAGAATGGGGGAATAAATTTGACTACACTTTGCACAATTTAATAAACAAAAACATTCATTTCTACAGTAGTAGTTCTCCACAGTGGTGTGTATTTATTCTGTCAGTGATCACTGTCCTCATTTGACAGGTCAAGACATGGATGTCCCAAGAGGTCGTATGCTTTTCTAATTTGCATGAGAACTGGATCTGCTAGCCAGGTTCCAAGTCAGTTACTCTTTTATTAAACTACACTGAACTCTCCTAACTTCTGCAACTTTTCAATTATGGACCAGCAAAGAGCAATAAGTGGCTCCTTGGCCAGATCTGATCAATTTGATTTCATTTAATAACAAATAATATCAACAGCATCTGTACAGCACTTTACAGTTTATAAAGTACCTCCTTTTTTAATCTCATTAACTTCTGACATAAAACTCCTTGAAGTAGGTATTATCTGATAACAAAATAAGGCTAAGAGCAGTCAAGTGATTTTCTAGAAGTCTTAGGGCTGGTAATGAATAAGTCTAGGCAAGATTCAAACCCTGGACTTGTGCTTCTAAAGCTAACCCTATTCTCATCTTTCATGCTGGCTCTAAAGCACTGACTTGGTCTTTGCTCACCATAGGACCCCACAGTATTCTTGATGCTAGGAAAAAGGGAATGTTTAGGTCCGATGTCATATGTAAATTTACCTGCTTATGGACAGAGATATTTTTCACCACCTGAGAAATCAGGAAGGATACCAGAACAAGGGAAGCAAAGAGGTTAGGAAAGTAAGAACAGGAAAAAAAAGTATAATGAGTGAAGACACAAGAGGAGAACACAAAAGACAAACCAGAAGAGAAATGAAGTGATAGCATAAAAGAGAGCAACAGAAGACAGTGAGACAGGGTAAAATGAGTATATTAAAAAATTTTTTAAAAGCAACAACATACACATTATCCCAAAGCCCGCAGGTGCCAGCAATTCAAACAAACGTACAGCAATTAACAGAATTAACACAGCCTTAAATAGCCTGGCTCACCAGATGTGGACTCCTATCAGGGTTCTATAAAATGTAAAGTTATTACAGATTAAACCATTAATCATCTGCTCAGAGACTATCTCTGGCTGCAAAATCCCATTCAGCTTTAAATGGCTAATAATCACAAAGGGATGTAGAATGTAATGTGTACAATGATGTTCTACCCAATCTTTTTTCCTTTAAATATGTGTTCCACTCTCCCAATTCTCCTGCTTTTCCTTCTTCTCCAGTAGAGATGCCATGAGAAAAGAGAGGTGAGATAGACCAGTCGGTCTTGAGCTTCTCCAAAGGAAAATAAAGAGCCAATTGGAGAACCGACATATCAGGGGAAAATTAACAGATTGAAGAGAGTGGAGGATGATGTAGAAAGAACCAAATTAAACAACACAGACGATCTCAACACAAAGGAAGACATTGTCATGGGCTTGAGTAAGCTCCCTGGTCCTGCTGAGTCTGAGAGAGACACTATCCATGCAATTCAGTCTTGACTTGGCTTCCCTCTACTGCACTATACTTCATCCAACAATAGCTCAGTAATTCCAAGGGCAGAGGAAGGAAGGAATGTATGTGCTGACAGGGAGGGTCACTGGAAACTGAAACAGAAGTCAGAATGAAGCACTTTCCTACAGAAATTTTTCAGATTCAGAAAGGCACTTTCCTGGCTCAAGGCTAAAGCCAGTGGGCCACCCTTCCCAACGATGTTCTTCAACCTCCTAGGACAAAAATATACGTCAGGGAGAGGTAATAAGTGGGCTAACATCAGTCCTCAGCTCTTCAAGGAGCCTGATGGACAAGGTGTCATTCTGAATGTGTCATTCTACTACTTAAGATTTTTCGATGGCTCTCCATTACCTAGAAAACAAAGCTCTCTATGACTTGGCCCCTCCTAACTTTATTGCTATATTTTTAGAACTCCTAATCCTATATTTTATGCCCTGAAGATAGCAAACTGTAAGTTTATTGCCCAGACACCATTATATGTCTGTGTCTCCATGCCTTTGCTCATGCTGCCCCATCATTCTGAGGCACCACTCCCTACATTCTTCCCTGTTCATGTCTATTCATCTCCAAGCTTCACCTGGGGCACTGTGTCCCACAAAGAGTTTTGTCCTGAAACCCAAGACATGTTCATTCCTTCTCCTCAGCAGTCCCATTGTACCCATGAACACCTTTTTGTACATTAACTGCCTTTTGCTGAAATTATATTTTTGTATCTGTCTTCCATACTATGAAGTCCTCTAAGGTGGGAACTGTGCCTGATTCATCTTCATACCTTAGCACAGTCCTGGCATACTGTAGGTTTTCAGTATGTATCTGTTAATCTAAATTCCACCAGATTTTAAAGCTCCATTAGGTTAGCTGATTCGTTTACTTATTTATTCCAGCCATACTTATTGAGTGTATTATTTTACACCAGGGACTCTTCTAGGTGCTGAGGAAACACCTGTGAATAGATGAGGCCTCTGTCCTCATGGAGCTCATATTTTAATAGAAAGAAGGTTGACAGTTGTCAAATAAACAAATGTTTGAAGGCAACAGACTATGCAATGGCTGAGGGTGGATGGGATGAGTTATCCCTACTTCAGCAAAGATGAGAGAACTTTATCAGGGCAAACCTCACGATAAAGTTGTTTTTTGTTTTTTTTTTCTTTTCCCATAGGCAGTGATTCACAAATATGGGGAAATTATGGAGATAAGCAAGTACAAACACATTCACTTATGCTGACATTTATATTCATAAACTGTTTTATAAGATGCATTATGTAATTCTTAATAATAATCACAGAAAAACACCATTGTATATTTCTGTATGGTGTCACTTTTGTTTCATTTGTTCTTAAGAACACAACAGAGGTCTTATTATCTCTGTTATGGGTTTGAAAACTGAGACTCAAATAAGATCAGTGGCTTATGCTAGGTCATAGAGCCAGTGTGAAAGCTGATATTTCCAACCAGGTTTTCTGATCTTAAAACCAGTATTCTTTTCATTATACTATGATGTCTCCCTCAAAGCTTTTTCAATCCCGTTTTTCCTAGAAGTTCCAACCCATTTCTCTTAGCCTTGCTGAGCCTTTTTATGTAATACTTCTCTCATATCAGATAGCTAGGGGGTTTCTGAAAGATTCAACTATTGCCATGTCAAGATGGTCAATAATGCCTAAAAGCATCTATCGAAAAGCTATTTATTAATATACGAACATGTGACTTCACTCAGCAAATATTTATTGAGAGTCCACCAGGTGCCAAGAGCCAATTTATGAGCTGGAGACACTACAAAAACAAAAATCAAGCAGATATGTTAAAATATGGACACATGAAGAGGAATAAGATGCTGACGTTGTGATGTTTAATTGGACACAAATCTGGTGTTGATACACTAGGGTGTGTGGAGAACCACGATAGTTTGATGACAACTTGGACACTCTTTGTTGTGGCTTCTACGATGGTATCAAGTTAAAAGGTGCAATCAGTCATCTGGGCTTGACAGTGGAGCCAGAACCTAGTATCAACAATCTGGAACAGAAATCCCATAGGCCCAAAGACATATAAAAGCACCCAGCTCAGCTTATAGAACGTAAAGCTTATAGTAACTTAAACGGCAATAGAAGACAGAAAAAGGAAGATAAAGATAAGAGAGAGAAGAAGAAATTTTAAAGTAACTGGGGACTGTTCTAAAGGTAAATAATTAACATGGGTAAGTGGGATTTACTAAGGAGCAAACCCCAATGTAGTTGGAAGATTTTGCTGTTTACTAAATTGCCAAAGAGAAATACCAGAAACGAGAGAATTTCCTAGACCTGCCTGCAGAAAAGTAAACTGTAATGATTAAGTGGAAACAAAGAATGTTCCAGGACTACAATACACTCTGAAGTATCTGTTTAAAACACGCAGACAAATGAGAAAGCCTCCCAAGTTCCTTGGAAAGACTATATATAATACGATGTACGTAAAGGACAGTGCGGGCAGAAGTTAGTAAAGTTCTTATTTTGCGTGCCACTTCCACCAATGTTTTGGACTTTCTTTTTTCTAACTTGATCTGGATTTAAATGCAAATTTATTCTGCTGGCTACGGTACACATATATTTTCATTACTACTTACTGTTATTGACACTTTTTCAGAACCGCCTTATATTTTAAGCTATTAAGTGTCTTTTTTTTTTTTAAAGCTATCTGCTCTCTACTTGGGCAGTGAGAGGGAGAGGTGGGGCAGGAGGGAGATTTTATTTACTTTAGGTTCTTCATTCATAAAGTCATTAGAGATATTTTCATGCTTTTATGAGAATTGTTTCAAAATGTTCAAGAGCATCTTTCTTGATTGACAGATTTGGGAAACTGCTCTTTTGTCTTAAAATACGTAATTGAGAGATGGTTCAATATAATCAGAAATAAGACTGGCCCTGAAGGCCACCCCTCGACCCTATCCAGGAGAAACTCCATACCCAGGGCTGTTTCACTACAAAAATAGATGTGTTCTCCACCGCAATCAATGCCTCATTCATTCCTGAGCCACATACGTGGTAAAAGAATGTACCTATTTCTGATGAGAGTGCAATTCTAATACAGTGTGATCTAACAGTGTTTAAGAGCCTTTAGGGGTTCATCAGACACTGAGTAAGTTATACCTTTATTCTATCCAAATGGGAGTAAATCCCAGGAAAGAAATGTTCTATACCTACTGCAGTTCCCCTGAGAATGACAGTGCAGTCTCCGCTGTTGGCAGAAGACTAGGTAATGTCCTAGAGAGACAGAAGCACTCTGTAATCTGTCCTTCAGATCAAGAACAACACAAAGCTGTAACTGGATTTTCCCTCCTTGTCACGTCTTTCTTTCCTACCCCTTCCTCTCAGCTCACACATGGTTTATTGTAGCAATGTCCAGCTCAAGCATCATTTTTTCTCCAAAACTGACTCCCCTCTAAAACTTATCTGTTTCTTCTACTCAACTGGAAGATTTAGTCTGTGGCACTGAACACACGGTGTTTTGAATTATAACTGTTCACTTACCAATCTCATCTCCCAAATAGATTATAAAGTCTTTGAGCACAGAGACCATGGCTTATAAACAAACACTGAAGTAAGTTACAGCACAAAAGAGGTACCCAATGGTTATCTGATAAATTTATCCATTCAAAAAATACTTATTATGTATCTATTATATACCAGGCATAACAGGCGCAACTCCTATCTGGACATGACCCACAGTTGTGTGGTATGAATGAATGAATGTATGTGCAATACTACCTCATATATGACTGATGTTCAACGAATTGCAAATAACCATAATAGGAATGAAACACATGTCCCAAGAAGAGGGTCATAACATGTCACAGGGATTTTTATAAGAAAGAACACTGTTAGCTACTCAAAATATTCCTCAAAGAAATGGTATAGCTATCTTAGGCAATCAAGCTTAGATTAACAAAAATGTTCAGTATACTGCTCTGATGACACAGTGTTCTAAAAGAATTCTCCCAAATCAAGTCTGATTCTTCTTGCCTCAACAATTGACCTTAGAGATTGAGCTTACACTTGACCGAAGCTCCTCTGCTCTCAGACACAGGTCTCAACACATCAGCTACAAAAGTGACAAACGAGTAACGGCGAAGCCCCACCGCTTTCTCACAGCTTTCAGAGAAAGAAAGGGAATAAAAGGAGAAGCCAGTTTTCTGGGCCTTGATGTTATACCCTGAGAATTCTCCCTCATCTCAAATAATGAGACCCTTGGGAACACCAAGCTTGGCCAAGGTAAAATAATACATATGTTATGTTTTAGGTAAGACACATGACCACAGATTGAGCCACTTTTAGTTAGAGCTTCCCTACGTGCCAAGTCAAAAGTACAAAATCAAACTTTACAGGTGTCTAGTTTCTTATGATTCCAAAGTCCTTTCATTTGTGTTATCTAATTTATAAAGCACAGTTACCTGTGAAATAAGGTTTGCCATTACTTAGATGAGAAAACAGAATAGAGCACTTTAGCAGTGAACCCAAGGTCATGCAACCAGCTTAAGCTCTAACTAGAACCTAGGACTCTACTTCCAAGTCCAAAGTCTTACCTGCTACCACCTATGGCCTCATAGATTAGGTGACAGAGCCAGTCATTGAACAGAAAAATTTATTTGTTCTTAGGCAGTGCATTAAGTGGAGCTTGTGAACTTTACCTCTTTAAGGCAGCCCATGAAGTTGTTACTGACGGGAGAGCCTGGCAGGTCAGCAGTGCTTGGGCTTCCTCCCACGTAGAAGAAGTCATCCGAGCCCAGCATGGTGTAGTCCTCTTGAGTGTAGCCTGTCGTGGTAAGGATGCCATCCACAGATATTGTCACCTGGTGGAGGGACATAGGGACAAAAAAAAAAAAAAATCCCAACAATGACCTTACAGTCCTATCAAAATCCGGTGGCTTCCCCCACCTGTGGCTTCACTTTCATTAAGATTTTGGTGAGGAATTCTTTCTAATTTGGTTTGATTTTGGTATGTGCTGCCAAGTTCCATTTTCTGGTCTGCCTTCCCTGCGGCCCAAGCCTCCAGCATTCCCCTGCAGACTCCTGTGGCAGTTTGTTGGCACTGCCAAGCTCAGCAAGTTGCTCTACCCACTGCATTCTTAGTCAGGCTAGAAAATGGAACTATCCTCAGACGACATCACTTGTCTCAGTCCATTGATAAATGATCATTTAATTACTGGTTGTTAATTATGGTGGTAGTGAAAAACAGCAAAGGAGACATTTGACGATGAGTTTGTTAGGGGTTGGTCTTTGGTTGTGCATGGTTTTTTTTTTTTCCTTTTTTCTTTTCTTTTTCTTTTCTTTCTTATTTCTTTTTAGACTCACACCACACTGACAAACATGCATTCAGGGAGGGAAGAAGAAGGGTCTCGATTGTGATGTGTCATGGACGATACATGCCATGGGCTTGGCTTCCCCAGGACACCAACCCCTACCCTCCCTTCGCTGCCATCACCACCACCAAGAGAAGAAATGACCCAAACCAAAAGGGCAACTCCAACAAAAAGAAAGGAATGATGAGGCATAATAATCAAAATAATAATAATAATGCCCACAGAGAAGAAAGAGCACCCATATACCCAACATCCATGAAAGGAGCAGAGGGCAGAGAGAAGAGATGGGGCCTCAAAGCGTGCACACACCATACGCTGACACACCCATGCAAAAATTATCTGGAGCCAAGAGAGAAGGCAGAAGAAAAAAGGCAGGGAAGTAGGAAAGGGTGAGGGGAACTAAAGGAAAGAATCAAAATCCACTTCATCCTTACATGCACTGCACAAACTGAAAAACAAGATGGAAGTGAAAAATATATCACTCGAAACTATAAAAGGTAGTCTTTCCCCTGCTTGCCACCTCCCTCACTGAAAAAAAAGAAAAGAAAAAGTCCAAACCCAACCCCAAAATATATGAAGGATGAGAGGAGAATAAAAAAGAGTGAAGACAAAAAAAAAGAGAGACAGAGAGAGAGAAGGAAATGGAACTGGGTTGATAATTATCGGTAGGCTGTTAGTAATGAGGAGGAAATGAGGGAACAAATTCTGATGCCAGCGGAGACATCCACGAGACAGGAACATGCCATGCAGAGTTTGTACGGAGAACACAATTGGAGAAGCTCCCTTTGGCCACGGTGGGGAGTGAGGTGAGAGAGGGGAAAAGAAGAATCCAGGTAGGAAGTAGAGTACTTTCCTCTCCAGATCACCTGTGGCAGCCTTGGCCACACGAAAGGGAAAGAAAGCGGGGATTAAGGAATGGGGAGAGTAAACGGAGGAAGAGAGAGAGGGGTAGGAAGACACGGAGATTAGAAAATTCCTCAGTATAAATCCTGCCATCCCTATTCTGTAGCTTCAAAGTGGCAAAATAAGAAAACCAAAGTAAACAAATTTAGCTAAATGGAGAAACTTTCCTTAAAAAATATTTTTTTTTGGAAAGGAAACAGTTTCGACCAAACTTGTCCAAATAACATTTGCAGGACAGGTTCATCCCCTTCCTTCTTTTTTTTTTTTTGTTTTTCTTTTTTTTTTCTCAAGAAAAAGAAAATCTTGCATTTAATTCAACAAAAGTTTTAAAAGAAGAAGAAATAAGTATAAAGAGGACAAAAGGGGGGTTGAGGAGGAAAGGGGGGCAACACACGGCAAACCCAAAAAAAGAGACAATAAGAATGATATCTACCAGACAATGTAGTTTGTTTACCATAGCGTGTCCGATGCCTGAGTGCTTTGCGGAAAAGGGGGAAGAAAGGAAATTAAAAATTGTGAACAGAACGATTGTTAATTAAAAAAACTAAAAAACAAAGATGAGTCGTTAGGGTGTTAGTACATTAGTCGGTTAGTAAAATGACACATTGCATGAATGATCTCGTGTTAGTTTTTCAAAAAAAAGGCACCCAACACAGAAAAAGAGAGTGGGGGAAGACAATGAGACCAGGACTCTATGGAAAACCTCAGCGCCCAGGGCACAGCCAGGAAAGGAGGTGCAGTCCACCTTGTCATTTAAATCCCCGCTTCTTCCAAATACCACTCAGAGCGGACCTCACCCCAGTTAGAATTAGCATCATACTTACTTTCCGAGAGCTCTTCTGAATGAACACCACCCTCTTTACCTTCACACCCTCTAGCCCATGCATAGTCCACCTGTCCTGAAAAAAAAAGACCCCCAAAATTTATCATTCTACATGTAGATAAGTAGATAGAAATACCAATACGTTAGGGATTTTTTTTCACATCTGATTCTGACTAAATGCATGGACGACCATGACTTTCTCCTAGAACAAAAAGAACTTAAAACATGTACAGGTCACACCTGGCATAGGAAGTCTACATTATGTACCTTACTCTGGGTTTCCATAGGTAACATAAAGATCCACAACCCCACTGACTTTGTATGGATTTGTGCAGTGGGAAGGGGGCATTTTTCTCTTTCCTTCCCTCTCAGTTTAGAATAACTGTGTGGTTAGAATGCATCAAAAGAGTTGGAGACTTCTCTATTACCCAACGAAGTTATTATTGCTCTTCCTTTCCCAGAATGCTTCCTGTTGAACTCGCTCTCCCACCATTAGAATGCTTTTCAAGCTTTTAAGCAGTTTCTTGTACAGAGAGCAGAGAGGATTGGCCGGTTAAACATAAGAGAGGCCCTGCAATTAGTCTCCTCCTTGCTGTTTTCCAATGCTAAACCGCCAACACACCCTGAGCTGGGAGGCCAGAAGGCTGGAAGACTGGTAACCCCAGTTTTGTGTTTGAGGTTTGACAAAAATGACATATAGAGGTAAAGCAATTCATGTGATGGCCATGACGCTGGACTCAGGCAAGGTCGTGGACCAAAAAACAAACAAACAAACAAACAAACAAGAAAAAAAAAGCAATACCAAAAAAAAAACCAAAAACCCACAGAAATACCTAACTACCATGGTCCCTAATCCCAGTTATGGTTTGGAACAGAGTCCACATTCTTTCCTTTGATTAAGTATCTGGCCATGGCCCTGACTTGATTCAAAGGCAGATCCACAAGTAGATGACCATGAAGGAGGAAATGGGACAAGCTCTGCTCCGTTTGGTAATGAAGTTCAAGTAAGCTTTTCTGAAATGAATCTTTGCCACAGAAGCCATTCAATCTTACCAAA
>NW_006494609.1:5811312-5882631 GCF_000325575.1 Pteropus alecto | reverse complement strand
AAAAAAGAGGACAATGCCATAAGCTTGTTATCAAATATTTATGAAGCAATTTATAGTTTAACAGAAATAGGGCTTCCCACACCTTTGAATGCATCCTGAGGAACTCAAAAAGATGCTATAAATTTATTTTTAGTGGGCAAAATATTAGATGATTCAGCATTGAAAAGTTTACATTTACAAAATCAACTCTGCTTTTCTGAGATTTCCTCCTTTCAATAAATTGTATTTGGATGCAAAATTCAGTCAGGGTTCCAGCGAGGTCCAATCTTAGGTGCACTTTACATTCATACTCCCTCTGCCAAGAAATGCCCCAACATCCTGTAGCCTTGTCTAGAACTGATAGCTCTGCTTAGCTGCATCCTTGGTGAGAGACAGACACAGTCACCTTTGTGACAAAATACTCGGCCTGTAAATCGTGTACATGTCACAGCAAGTCTAGCACCCAGACCACAGATGAGCTCATAATCCTTCTGGAACATAAGGTACTTTGCATATTTAGCCATCACACACAGCTGGGATGGGTTGTAATCACCGTTTCATAAGTGGAAATGGAGGTGTAGAAAGGTTAAATGGCTTGTCCAAGGGCACAGAGAGGAGCTGGGTCTTAGAACCTGGAGAAGAAACCCTTCAGGGTTGCCATCTTTTCCTTGCTCTGATTAAACAACACAAGCAACATCCGAATTGCAGTTTGGTTTATCCCCCCTCTCAGTTTAAAGGAATAAACTGGAGCCTGATTCTATTTTAGAAAAGTGTTTTTATTAGAAATAAAAGTGAGCTTTTATCTAGCCAGTTGGAATCATTTCTAGAATGGCAGGGAAATATGTACGGTGAGAGAGAGTTAGAGAAACAGATTGGTTTTGAGAACCACAACCCAATTCTGCTCTCTAGTACCATGAGAATTCTCCTCTCCACTGCCTAATGCCTAAAGAATGTTATTGTGTACCTGCCAGTCAAAACTGGCAAAAGGTCATATTTCAGTTTTTGGTCTGGTCTCTGCTACTCAAACATATCAACCCCTTATATGCTAGCAAATGGAAATTTGATTTGGGCTCTCTTGACAGTTGAGAAGGTCTCTTCTGAGTAAGTATGGATGGAGGATGATGAAGGAAAACATCAACAATAGAGTTCTTTGGCCTTGGAGGAAAAAAACACAGAAAGAACAGTGACTCAAAATGTCTAATCCTTGTGTATTAAAATGACTGGGAACTCTAAGTCTTGTGTTATTTGGCGGCTTCACCACGGATAGAAGAGAATTTCCCAACCAGGTGGCTTTCTTGGCATACGTAAGCATGGAAAAAGATGCTTCGAATATTGTGTGCTTCCAATGTGTGTGAGCCTTCTCCACTTATTTAGCATTATTAAGGAGCTACAATTTTATCAAACAGAAAACATATGCAAACACCTGTCAGTTCTTATGCTTTCATATTTACATTAGAAGGCATTAAATCAATCGTATTGCAGAAGAAAATTTGATAAGCACTTTCTGGAAATTTGCATAATGTCTTCTGATTAATAAAGGATGAATGCTGTCCAACTAGGTTTAATGACAAATTCATAAGAAGAAAAACCAAACGATAATAGCAACCTAAAAAAGGCAGTCTCGGCACAGACCTACTTTTATAGGAAATGCTTTTTTTTAACTGATGTGGGCTGGTGAGGTGGTATTATTATTATTATTAGTTATGCAACTGAAAACACCTTCACTTGGCTAAGGCTTTCTGAGAGTGTCGTCACCTGACAGAGTCGCCTGCTTAGAACCGGCAAGCGATGGGAGTTCTCAAGCCGGGACAGAACCAGGAAAGGCTGCTCCGGAGTTGACTTTTTTTATTTGGGTCCTTCCACTTTCCAGGCCTCCCAATCAACTGAAGAGTCTGGGAGGTAGAGACAAGGGCAATAAAGGAGGACCACCACACCAAGGAACAGAGAAACAGAGGGATTCAGAAAGGTTCCGGCTAAGTCATTCCAAGGCTAGAGGTTAACATAACAACCGAAAAAAATAAAATTGGGCGAAGGGTGGTAAATAAAAAGAGAAAAAGGAAAACTTTTTTACTGGAGGGAATTAAAATTATAGCAACATGGAAATGGCTAACTTAATTAAAAAGGAAAACATATATTCAAAGAAAGAATGAGGAAAAGCTACCAAGCTGTAGAAACAAAACACTGTCTCTAATTGAATTTAGCAATAATATGAGATTCAAATGTAATTAAGAAAATGATAAAAAGGAAAGCAGAATAAAAAGAATGAAAGTACTTATAACTTTTATTATCTATACAACTGAACTGTTTTCTTAAATAACAAGCACAAATGGAGAATTAAAGTATGAGAAGAAGCATATTTTTAATAATTTTTCTTGTGAAATTGCAGACTCGGAGAAAGACTTGTACGAATCCAAACCTGTATCTATAGCCATCTCCACCTCATTCATCAACTGCTACCCAAACTTCCGCCCCAGCTACCTAAGACGAGCCTCCGGGCACTCTCTCCCCTCAGCATTACCTGCCGGAGGTTGCGTGTCACTTTGACATCGTGCCAGGCGTTGTCGTTGAATTTTCCATTCACTGGCTCCACGATGGCCTCGAAGGCCCCGGACCCCAGGTTAATGACCAAGGAGACCGCGCCATCCTTCAGAGCCAGGTTGACATAGTCAGCCGACTTGCCCGTGTGGAGGATGAGCCCATTCCGCTGCCAGGTCTTAAAGGACAGGGTGATTTCATCACTGCTGCTCTGGATTGGGTTCTGAGACAGGTCGTAGCACAGGTACTCTGAGCCTCGGAAAGTGGCCACATTCTCCTCTCGAGCTGCAGGAGAAAAAAAAAAAAACAAGAGGAAAGCAGTTAATGCATGAGTCAGATCTCTGCAAACACCAAGGAGGACACACCCCCAGGGTACTGCCCCTGCCAGTGGGCCGACACCAGCACAATGCTCCCTCCAAATCTTCCACAAGACTTATATCTCAGCACCATGGAAACCAGCAGAGAAAGAAACTGCAGAGAAGCTATATGTACATACAAGGGTAGAAGACCAGCACGATGGTACAGGAGAGCTTGCTGCCTTCTCTTCAGATTTTCTCCAAAAAAAAAATCCTGAAGGGAAATTTCATGTGAAATGGTAAAGTGAGGTTTACATTGCTTTTGCTTCAAGGATGGCTTTTAAACGCTTGTAGAAGAGCTGGTTTAGAATGGATAATTAACTGTTCTGACAAAAGGTTCTTTAGCTCTATGTAACTTTTATTGACCAAAAACTAAAAATCAATTACCCTGAAAGATCTGGCTTTGATTTCTGTCCATCAATAACCCAGCTAACTTTGGTTTCCATGGTAGAGTCCTAAGCCCAGGGGAACATGACTGGATTATTAAACAGAAGGCTGTATCTGAGAAGGTTATCAAGTAGATGAGGAAAAGGGAACAGAATGGAATTTGGTGATATGCTTTGACAAGACAGCAGTGCCTCCCTTAGACTAAAGGGACCTCTGCTCTGAGGCTCTCATGTTTTAGATGGCTCTAGTCAGACTACCTTTCCCCATAAAACTAGGAGTCCACAAGGCCAAGATGGCATTCCACTAGAGCGATACTCTCTTTCAAGACCGTGTTCCTCCAGACACTGGGACCCTGTAATTCCCTACCCAAAGAGCCCCAAGTCTGTTTCCAGGGCTTGTGCAGGTCTCTTCCCTCAGTCTACTTTTTGAAGAAAAATCATGCTGTCAAAGTGCACACTTCAAGGTCTGGGGGCCAGCCCTGGCGGCCTGGGGCATCCATGTGCATTTATAACAGACCCTTTGTGATATAGGATGGAGCTAAAGGCGGGAAGAGGAGGGGGACAGGCACAGGCCACAGGCTGAGGACCAGAGGGACTCTCTGTGCTAGCATTTCCAGTGCAGAACTCTGAGGAATCCAAAGATTCTAAATGTGAACCTGGCTTACCAGGTAGTTTCAAAGGTCTATTTGTCAAGGCAAGATGATAGAATATATTTTATTTCATCATTTGTTCCTGTGATATATAATTTCGACACACTGCATATGGACTTCCATTCGTCCTCTTGTAAGGCAGCATCACTTAGAGAGGCCTACTTCATACCAGGGTTGGTCACGAGCTAGCAAAAGCGCCTCATTAATGGGCAATAATACAAGGTTAGATATTCAGTTTCCTTCTAAGGCAAGGGAACTACAAAATAAGGTTGAGAGAATTCTATTTTCCCTTCAAAAACTACACTTCGGCCTTATTAACCAAAACCAATTCTGCCTCAACTCAAATCCTCACAGTCCTTGGTAAGTCACTTAAGTAAAATGAAACAAATATTTTCTCACCATAAGGTAAGAGCTGTAAAGAAGTCACTCCTATAATGTGGAGAGATGACCACCCACTACATACCATTAAATTAATCATAGCACCCTTAAATCATCAAAACATGAACCTCGACTTCACACTCCAGAGAGGTAAAGAAGAGATAAGTTTGTCCTAGTCCACTAGAGGGACTCAATGACATGTGTCTACCCGCACATTTCTGTTTGCACACACATACTGGTATAAGCAAAAGGGATCTATCCACTTTAATAAATAATAAATAACCACAGTGTCTCTTATACACATACTACAAGAAGCAAGTACTACTCAGCACATAACCTATGCCTGATATGTTTTACCAAAAATAGCCAAAAAAATCATAGAGTAAAAATTTAACACAACATTTACGTTTGAAATAGATCCCCCTGGTGACCTATCTATTGTCATGATCGCTCCTCTCATTCCTACAGAAATGGCTTTGTTAAAACGCAACTGGACAAGCAGCCTTTGTCCAGTAGCCCTGGAGGGGAACCTGATCTACAGTAGAAGATGGTAAATCAAACAAAGTTATGACCACTAAGCTCTTTGCCTACAGACACAGATATGCACAGAGCCAACACCTATGCCTGTCCTTGGCACCCACGTGGTATATTAATGGGTGTCTTCTGTAAACATTTAAGTTATTGAACTGAGATAAATGAGCAAGGAAAGGAGGCCTCTAAAGAGCAGCTGAATCGTCAAGTACCCTTTAGAGGGGGAGGGCTTGTCACAGAACAGCAAGGCACCAGGGTATTAATGTGCTACACGGTACTTAATACTTTTCTTATAATTAGACCAAGGGATCTGTCAAAATAATATATTTTAGATCTATGAGGAATTTTGGAGATTGCCTGATATAATGCCTTTGTTTGATTATGGAAGAAACCTGTGACTAGGAATAAGAGAGTTGCCTGAGAGAACAATGAGTGTTATTTGGGACTTCTAAAGCGCCTCTGGGCGTTTCTCTAAATACCAGTCACCTTTCCCTGGCCCTTCACTCTGGATATACCACAGGTTCCTTCTCTACTTCTTAAAGGGCATGAATGATTCTATGGAATCGTGCCTTGACTTACAAACCATCCCAAATCTTGGATAAATGGAGTCAGAAACTTATTCTCCCCTCCCTGTGTAACTCATGCTTCCTCAACAACAGAAATATTTTCCTTCCTCCCCTGGAATCCGGGTGTGTTTAAAACACAAGAACTTGCTTTATGTAGAAGGCCGTGGAAGGAAAATGACATCATTGTAAATGACAATGATGTCAATGACATCATCACAATAAATAAACAAGAAATATAACCAATGTGAGGGAAAACTGTCTATGTAAATCACATGCATATTTATGCAAATTAACCAAAAGTAACCAAATATCTTCTTTTGCAAGTATCTAATAAAAACTGCTGCAACAGTTCACAACCTTCCCAGTCTCTGCACACAATGATGAATTTCCCCAGTTTCTCTCTTCCCTGAACTGGAGGAGGCCACCAAGAGCACAGCACTGCAGATACCAGGTACCCCCTCCACTCGTCAACAAACAACAGACAACTGAAAGCTACTCTCTGAAACATATAATGGATAAGCACTATCATATCATGTTTAATTCATGGGATACTTTCCTACTGATTTCTACGGGGAGGAGAGGCATGGGCAGTGCATGATCCAGTCTTCAGAAGAGCAAATAAGGGGCGTCGATGGAAAAAGAGGACCTTGAAGACACTGTTCCTTTTTATACTCTCACAAATGACCTTTTTCCACTAAGATCCCAATCTGTCTTAATTTCCTTCCAGTAGCTAAGGCTCGAGTTATTTTCTTATCACCTTGAAAATCATACTAGCTTACAGTGAACATAAAGGTATAAAACCAAACAGTGACAAACCCACATCTCCAAGCCCATTCAATTCTCTACACTCTCCACTAAAAAAAAAGGTAACGCTGCTCAAATTCTGTTTTCTATACTTGGTGTGTACACTAGGAAGGAGGTTGAAGAGACAATGCAGTCACCTTGCACGCATTCAAGCTAAATAGGTAGAGAAAATGAATGCAGGGGATTATGTAACACAGTACACAACAGCTTAGCATAAAGTACAGCTTGGCAAGAGGGTAGGCACTGACATGGCTAATGGACTGTTTAGATCCATTTAAATTATATCACTCTAAAATTCGCAATCAATTGCATGAGTGTTAAAATAAAAATATTATTCTCACTGCATGAGAAGCAGAACTTGACTCTAGGACAACAAATCATTTACCCATTATTTGTAAGTGTACAATTGATTAAACATTAGATGCAATCTAGATATGTACAACTCAAAATTTTAAATCAGATGTATAAGATATGTAAAGCACTGGTTTTTCAAATGGCTTGTTAATCCCAGTACTGATATATATATAGCATTAATAAGCATTTACTCAATTCTATTTTCCATTCTCTCACCCAAAAAAAAACACCCAAATAATGATGTATATAATAACTCTATTTCTCTGAGAAATTTCAAAACGCATTAAAATGTTCAATATATTATTTTTTATTATGCAATCTAAGAAGCGTGGAGAAATGCATATCACTGTTTAATTGGACCCTTGGCTCCTGATACCTTGGCGTCTTAGGCTTTGAGATCAAGAAATCTGGACTTTATTCTGAAGGTTATGAGGAACGATTACATAAATTTACTGAGAGGATAGAGGGTCCAACTTACATTTTTAAAAGATCGCACTGAGAGTAAACTGGAAGAAAGAGATAACTGAAGGCAGAGAGCGAAAAGACGAGAACACATATGAACTACTTTTCCAGGGGGTGCCTTGGACTGGTCTGACCTGGATGGTGATATAGTTCTCAAGTGAGGTTTGCATTTCACTAAGCAAGAATGGAAGCGAAAAGTTCCTAGAAGAGACAGCCAAAGGAACCGAGAGGCAGAGATGCTAGCAAACCAGAGACCACAGGAGGAAACTCATTTGGATACCTAAGATCCCAACACAGCCATAGAAAACCAAGGGCCAGAGAAAAATTTTGAGGGACAAGGACACAGCATGCTACATAAAAGGGCTCAAATGAGAATACATTTGAGTAAAGAAGTAAAGGAGAATCCTAGGTCCATTTGGAAACAGATGTCCACAGTTTCTAAAATATCGTATACTTCCAAACGCTTTGTTAACCGTTATTTATATTCTCTCAACACTCTGTGAGGTTACTTTGCTATGATTATGCCAATGTAAAAAGATGGAAGCAGAGTTCAGATAGGTTATGCAAGGCACTGTGAAGCTCTTAGGCCAGTTCCAAAACCTCAGTCCCCTGATTCTCATTCCCTGATTCTCAGGCCCCTGATGCCATACCTTTTGCTACTACATGGCACCACCACCTTGCCAGGAACTCAAATTCTCAGAGGACTATGTGCCTAGGACCCTATATTTGGTGTCCTGCAACTGCATGAAGTTCAGTGTGTCAAAAGGAGAAGCCATAGACAATGACAGGGAAGAGGCCATTCAGGCAGCAGGAGCCCAAGCAGGGATCAGTGAGTAGAGCTGGCTCTATTCCAAGATTCTCTAGTAGCAGGTTGGAAAACGTCAATCTGAGGAGCTCACACTCTTCATCTCCATTGCACAGCCTTAGTAATGGGTTTTTTGGCACAACTGGGAAGAGCCTATTAAAATGGTAACACCCCTGGGGTGGCTGTAACCAGTGGCCCTGAGCACAACACCTGCTGTGCTCCAGAAAGGCAGTGGGAGCCAGTTCCCTGAGGATGGCCTCAGAGACCAGGGCAAAACTGTTCTCATCTTTGAATCCTTTGTCCTTCAACCGGCCTCTGTGCAGCAGCTGGTACTTTAGTCTTCATTGATGCAAAGATAACCCTGGCTGGCCATCCTGGCCAGGTCCACCCTGGAGTTAATGAGGCACGAAAACACTGGAGCTACTGCTGCCCTCCCTGCCAGACAAAGAGATAGCCTAGGCCTTGGGGCTGGCCCGCTCACTCCCTTCCTCTGATCCACAAAACCCAGCACTGCCCTTCCTCCATCAGTGCAGCTGCAATGAGAGGTGTCAGGGTGTCAAGTTGTGAACTGACATGTCACCCGATTCTTCCGGCCACTGCTTCCCAGACAAAGAAACCCTCATGAGGATGAAAGCAGCACTGAGCCCAAGGCAGCGGGGTACGCAAAGCAGAAATAAACTTTCAGAGAAATCCACAATTTCCAGGTGCCCTATTTTTTGGGGGGGTCGGGGAGCCTGCATCTCCACTCAATTCTGAAAGAAACCTTGAGCTAAAACAACAAATGTGAGTTTGTTCTTGCACAATTCTGTTTCCTTTACATGCTAAGAACATGCTAAGAATCCAAAATCTGGAACAAGAACTCCCACCTCTAAGGGCCTCTTACGAGATGTGGGCAGATATTCACGTTAGCTGTTGAGCTGTGAGATGAGAGATGAACATATTTGCAGAAATGAAGGAAAAACAGAAATTCCTTTACTGGAGTGAATTCTATTGTATATTAGCTAATGACATTTCCTGCTAGAATTAGGGGAGGGACACACCCATTAAGAAAGGTAAAAGATTGCACAAGTGGCTGTACATTGGTTCTTCCTGTCCCATCTCCCTTGCAATATATTTTAGGGCTGAACAAGCATTTGGATAGACCAAACTACAGAGCCATCCCTTAGGATAAACAATGAATCCTTTACCTGCCACATCCCATCATACGGGTATTTTAAAAGCAGAGTGTACCAGCAATCAGCAGATTGTGTCACTATGAGCAATCCTGAACTACAAAAGAAAACACATAAGATTTCTGACCTCCTGAGGCCATTTCGAACCCTCATCCTCAGAGACTCTCTGTAGGAAGATCAGCAAAGAAATAAATGGACTTTTCCACACTGCCTGGGTCACTCACTAGCCTACAGATGCTCCTTGGAAGTGATGAGAAGGAAAATAGTAAATCAAGTTGTCACTTGGAAAATAAACAGTCAGTACCCTGGCGAGAAAAGCTGTCTCAGTCCGCAAAAGAATGGCCTGGAAAATCATGCTTCACTGAAATCACTAGAAAGCTAATGGCATCCTGAAGACCGCAGAGCTCTCGATTACATTACAATGAGTTAAATTTTCTGTTCATTCATTTAAGGAATAAGTATGTGCAGGTGCCTACTATGCACCAGGTGATGTGTCCAATGCTGAATGCACTTAAATTGCATGGCAACTCTTGAATAGGAATAATTAGCCTATTCTTTGCCAGAGAAACTGTAAAGCCAAAAAAAAATGAATGGCTACTACATGCCAGACCCTGATGTAGACTCATATTAAACATCACTACAGGCACCATCCTGTAACTCAGAGTGTGGTGGGACTACATACAGGCCTGATGACATGGAATGTAATGATAAAAGCTTGGAATTAAACAGGCCTGAGTTTGACAGCCAGCTCTGAAACTTACCTAACTCCATGGAACTGTAGCTTACTACTTAAACTTCTCTAACCCTTAGTACCCTAATCTACAAAATGAGAATGACCATGTACATATTTCATAGAATCATTGTGAGACATGAATCAGATAAAGTTCATGGTCCAGTTTCTGGCCATAGACATGCTAGCTGTTGTTGTTATTGTTGAGAATGCACACATAAATAAGTAATTGCAATACACTGTAGTAAATGTTTAATAGGTGAGATAGGCACACAGAAGAAAAAAATAACTGACCCTGGGTGTTAGGGAAGGCTCCACGTAGGAGGTCAAACAAACTGTGTCTTGAAGAATGAGTTCACCATACAAAGAGAGGGATGAGGTTTTAGAAGAAACAGAGTATGCACTGGTAGGGTCATTAGAAAAGCACAGGGTATTCAGGGGATGGTGAGAAGTTCAACGTGGCTGGAGTACCAGGCATGTGTGCAGGCTCATGATGCAGGCCATGGCCTCATTTGTCATATTCTGAGGCACCGGGAATGGAGAACCAGCAGAGAACCTCAGCTTGTGAGTGGCATGGTTATGTTGGTGTTGTATCAAGGGCTCAGTAGGTAGACATATGGCCTGAGAGGCGAAGAGGGTTCCAGAAGCCATCTCCAAGGCAGAATGGATATTGCTAAGAAACCATGGCCTGAGGCAATTGTGCTGCATATGTCTGCCTTCCCACTTATAATAATTTATACAATATGCTGTACATTGTTTTCCATTAACCACCAAACCCATATGAGTCAAACTGTAATTATGTTTCTTTCACCACCAGCTTCTCATTTTAATTGTGGATCAGTCAATCAAACATGCACTGAACACAAACAGCGCACTCCATCTTGCAGAGGGAAGTCCATTTCCCTGTCTCCATGACTCCATGAGAACACTTCTTCCCCACTCTCCAGAGGGAATAGTTCTAGAGTAAAACTTCCACCTTCTCTACTTTTCTCATTCACTTCCTCCAATGACAGGAGAAGTGACTTATCTGCTCAGTGATACAGTAAAAATCTGATACCCATAGGTCCACTTTTCTTAACTAGGTACTTACTATTCCTGTGTGACCTGCCTTTCTCCTTCAGATCTGCCCTTCCTGCAAGGATTGCAAGTTCCTCTAGGTTCTTCCATGTACTAAAACCTACCAGAGCAGACCCTACCTCTGCAGAAGAAGATCTGTGGTCTTCTGGCTGTTCTGCCTATGGCTGAGTGGCTGAATTTATTTCAGGAGGAAAATTGCAAGGAAGCCCGACTTGATGGCTGATCAAACTCACATGCTCTAACCCAGCTCTACTAGCAACAGAACTGACCCCTAGGTCTAACTCCTGTGTCTGTTTCTCAGATGATCTAGGATACTACCTACAGCTGTCACCTCAGACAACCAGTCCTTGGATTGCTTTCACTCTCATCACGATGAAAAAAGACACACCTAGAACTACATGGGCTCAATGATAAGTAAGTATTTCAATTACATCAATAATTTTAATGCTATCACTGTTTCACAGTGTTTACGAAGACACGTTTCTTGATGCTACACTGAGGATACGGGTGATTAGAATGGTGAAGAATTTAACCAGGGTCACCTTCCTGGAGATAAGTTTTAGATTGTGCATTGAAGTTTTTCAATTAAAAAAAAAAAATCAGAGAAAATACACATATCCACAAATACATATCCTTTCACCTTTGGCCAGTTCAAAAAGGATAATCAACACTAGTTTTGTTCCCCACACTGCCTCTTTTATCAAGTTACACAATAACCAAGGCAATTGTACTGGAGTATCAAACGCCTGATTGTGAGACTATGTTCTACAGAATCGATGAGGGCAAAAAAATTACTAGGTACACAGAGCTGGAGAGGAGAGGGCAGAGGACTGTAATTTTGATAAAAACAAAACTAATAATAATGAAAATATCCACAGTGATTCTAGAGCAGGAAGTAGGTCATCTGAAATGATTTTTTGTAAGTGACACATACACTGACCCTAATTGCAATCTAAATTAGATCCTCACTGCACCCACACATACTGTTCAGAAAGGAACAGAAAAGTCATGAAAGGGTCACAGATTTTTAGATATTTAGAAGCAATAAATATGGATTTTTAAACCCATACAGACTTCTAAAATATTTATTTTTGTAAAATCTCTCTTTTGTCCAAGAAGAAAATAAGTAAAGAATCCTCCATAACATCAGAAAAACCCGTGGAAGAAGATCTAATCTACCTCCTGCCTCAGTAAGTCTATATCTAAATTGTCTTGTGAAACTATCCACCTTTAAGCATCCAGAGAACAAGACAAATCGGTGTTATGTGAAACTGCCTACAGGTATTTCAGGAGCTCAAATGATTCCTGATCTTAAAAGAGCAAAGGCGATCTAGAGCCTGCCACGCTTCGTTTGGCTGATGAGCAGCAAGTGTGGGTGTTAAAGATTTTAACCTAATATTTTCCTCACTTTGCCCAGTATATATAGAGAATAATGCATATAAACTACGAGTGGCCAAGAAACTTCACCTCCACACACGCACGCACGCACACACATCACTAATCACTATATATTACAGCTCTAGTCATATGTTACAAGAATAGAAAAACATATAGAGGAAATGTACCCAACAACTTAAGGTAGCATTTACTTCTGGGAAGGGAGAGAAAAAATGGAATCAGGGAGGTATTCAAATAAGACCAAGTCTTTATAAAAGAATATCAAGCAGAACCGGCCAAACATTAAGATTTGTTCAGTCTGGGCGATGGCTAAACCATTTGTTTATAATATCCTCTATTATAGGGTCTATACTTTTTTACATTTGAAATAGTTCATACTTCTTTAAAAAGTTATCTCTATAGATAATTCTGATAAAACACCTAACCGTCCAATAAATATTGAATGATTCTTAGGTTATTTTATATGTAGATGTCAACTCCTCAATCATATGCTCTGAGCAGCCATTTTTCATACCTTTTGCAAAATCTCCCATATGCCCCAGAATGTTTTAAATACAAAGTTGTGGAAATGAATAGAAATGCAGTCAAAATGATGACAGTGACGACTCCTGCTCACTCATTGCCTTCCCTACCCCTGGGGACCCACTGCTCAGTGCCTGAGCATCAGAGACTTCAGCCCGGCTTCTAAAGGACAAAAGGAAGAAATGCTGATGGAAGCTGAGGGACGGAGAAGACACTTTCACTTGAGACCATGTGAGAGTCCCACGGCAAATGCTGAGAGCCAAACGAGGCTGGAATCTGAGGTGTGTCACGGGACATCTGCGCAAGCCTCCCAACCCATTTCTTTTGCAGAATAAAATCAACATAATTCTTTAAGAAAATCCCCACTGAGAAACCTAAATCTGTGCCCATCCCGTTGGCCTCCCCCTGCAGTTGGCGGCCCAGTTCCTCCTGTGTTAGCACTGTGGGCTCTAGCCTGCAAGTCTAGACAGAATGGCTTGTTAAAATGCCCTGGAGTCGATGCCTGAGAAAGATCAATAAGGCTTTTTATGACACAATGAAAACTTTCTATTTTGTTAAATGCGGCTAATCTACCATTTCTGCAGTACTCAAAGCTTTCAATGCTGAGTACTAGAGCCTAGCTGATTAAAACTCTGTTCAGAGACACAGACCAGGGAAATTTGCCAATGCAGAGGTACAAATTCTAGAAAGCTGCACTGTGTCTTCTTTTATAGCTTGGTGTGCACTTCTTTTTCCTCCCCAGGAAATAAATATGGCAGTGAGGATGTGGGGGCTGATAGTGATAAAAATTAAAACTGTCCCATCCCAGAGCTCTCAGTAAGGGACTCGTAACGGCCAGGGTCTAAAGTCACTAAATGAAAGAATCTGAATCTAAGGGTGGTTGAGGATAGGATATGTTAAAAGCAGGTGGGAGGGAGAGTTCTCTACAACAGAGACAGACTTAAAAATCAGTGACCTGATTTAAGAAGCCTAAATAAGAAAATCTTTAGTGACTGCAAATTCAATTACAGTACTAATGGTGCACACAAAATAGGAATAAAGTGTTTGTTTCATTTTCACCATTTCTTCATCTCAGTCTATTAGCAGAGTTTTTTCTAGAGGTAGAAGATTTT
Organism: Pteropus alecto; assembly: GCF_000325575.1. Taxonomy (NCBI): domain Eukaryota; kingdom Metazoa; phylum Chordata; class Mammalia; order Chiroptera; family Pteropodidae; genus Pteropus; species Pteropus alecto. The sequence continues at coordinate 5,868,814 of NW_006494609.1, read as the reverse complement.
GTTGTTGTCATAATGTAACAGGAAATTCACATTTATTGGACCTCTATTATGCTCCAGGCTTTTCTATATAGAGTCTGAATATAACATACACTTACATGCACATTGTTTGACAGGAATTAACCAAGACCTGTTTTGGTGATTTAAGTTACAAGAGATCAAAACACTTAAAACCAATGTATTATTAATAGAGATAACATATCTGTGTATTCATGTGTCATCTGAAAGGAGAGCTTTTTCATTGGAATTCTTGCTTGTTTCTTACTTAACTCTCAAAGGGCCCTGTGAAATAAAGTTTTACTAACCCCACTTTACAGATGATAAAACAGGTTCAGAAGGGGTGACACACTTGTACAATATCACAGCTAAGCAGCAGATCCACATACAAACCAAGGTCAACCTTCAAATGCTATATGCTTTCCACTAGATCATGATGCCTCCTACTAAGGGTTGGGTACCTTTTGCAAACTCCTCTGCCAATAGTATTCCTGTGGGAGATGAGCTATTCGTTTCTTTTAAAAAAGTTACATAGCATGTCACATGTTCCAAACCACTGTCACATAATATCATCTAATTTTATAAAGCACCCTTCTGCAACTTTTACAGGAACCTCTACTATCTGCCCCACAAGGCTAATTTTTCAGCAAACATTTAGATGAATTAACCACATTCTTTGGGATACGAATATAGATCATAAGAACAATAGGAAAAATTATGGGAATTCTGTACATTTGCAAAACTGGAAATATATAAATGCTTATAAATAATTATGAGAGCACGAATAAGGAAATCCACTTCTGATGCATTGACTCTAAATGGCAACCCTCCTCCTAAGTCAGAATGATTCACAAACCATTTACAGATGTTGCATTAGCCCAGCAATTTTGCTGAAGCTTCAGGGCCAAACAGCTGGACTCTGGGTTATTACACCAGAAGTTACAGTCAGAAATACGCTCAGGGCTTGCAGAAGAGAAGAAAGTTAGTTGACTTATTATTAAGAAGAGCACATAAAACTGAGATTATAAGACTCTCTGAAACAGAGACTCAAATTGACTTTTTATAGCATATAGAGTCATTCATGATGTATATTTACATTTCCTATGATATCAATAAAATAAATACTAAGTAAAATTTATCAATGACTTTTTTTACCCATGGGTTATGATAAAAGAGTGAGTGATTTGGAAATTCCAACTATGGAAGGAAGACACTGCAGAGTAGATCCCAGATCTAGAGGACCTGTGGTATCTGTACTCATCACCAGTTGGTCAAGCTTTCTGACCACACTCTGTAGCTGAATGAATTAGAATAAAGACAAGTAAGGAGACTTATAGCATATAAAGACACTGTCTAAGACTTAAGAAAATAAGGAGGACTGCTGACTCATTCCTGCCAGATGTGGTGAAATCCATCCATGTAGATATCAGGAAAGATGCATCTCCTTATGGTAGCCACTGAACTCTAAAAGGAAGTTGACCGAATTTCATTCTCTGATTTAAACGGCCAGAAACTTAGTCTTATTTCTCTTCAGGAGCTATTATATCATGAGAGATTGACTACACCAACTAAAATGAATCTCTAACTGAGGTAGACATCAGAATGCCATTATCACAATTTACGATAAAAAATTCCCACCAAAAAATCCTATGGTCCACACAGACTTGGATTCAACCATTGGTTCCCAAACAATGGTCTCAGATAAAGTTTGTACCAAGCCATGGTTTAAATTAGGAAAAAAAGGACACTATAGTATGTCTTTGAATAGAAGCTAAATTTATGCAGTATTCATTTCATGCAACAAATATTAATGTAGGACCTTCTCTATGCCAGATACTGTGCTAGACACTGGGAACATGGAAGTTTCATTCTACTCCTTTATTCTTTTTTGGTTTTAGAATGTCCTATCTTTTGTAAAATGATGATGACGATACATGAAATTTGACAATGTTATTATTTGGCAAAATAAATAGTCACCAATCCTATCTTGCTCCTTCCTTTCTCTGTAAAAATTTTACTTGTCAACAAAATCCAAGTTTGAAGACCCATTGAACAAGAGAATCTTTCTTTGTGTGTTGTCAGTTAGGTGTTGGCCAAAACATGGCACTTTCCTGAAAAGGCATTTGTCAGGTGCTTCAAAAAGGGGTAACTAACTATCCATATTGCCTGGGACTGAGAAGTTTCCCAGGATGTTGGACTTTCTGTACTTAAATGGGAACAATTCCTGGAAAATCAGAATGGTTGGTCATTCCACCTGGGTCACATGTCAGAAGGCAAAAAATAAAGCAGATCAAATAAGAACTGTCAATTACCTAAAATCACTGCCAAAGAAAGGGGCTTGATTATTTGGATCCTTTCGTCAGCTGTGAGTTTCTACCATTTCGAACTTGACATTCTGGTTTTTGAACAAATAACCACATTAACAATATAAGTAATGTCTTCATTGCTATGGTCTATATGACTTTTTAAGAACTTTAAAAGTCATCTTAAGAATAACCTGAGTCCCTTTGAGGATTCAGAAGGCTCTCTGAGACATTGTGGTGTCTCAGAGCCAACTAGCTCATCATCAATCATCACCATACACCACCACGAATAAACCGCTTTTGCTTTCCAAATGTTTGAATGTGAGATCATAAGTGTCTTCTGTATTATAAGTAACTAATTAAGTTGTATGGAATGATTTATGCAAATAGTAGTGTTCCCTCAGGAATTACTGGGATAATTTCAGAAACAGGCAGAAACTTTCCAAAAGCTTCAGAATCGCAGCCTCTGGTACACTCAGGTTTGGCAGGAAAAGGCCTGTCATTTGTCCCAGAGTGCTGCTCATTCTTCCTTCCCCTCCCCAGTACTCCACTACCCACTCTGCTACCAGCCAAGACTACCTATCTGCGGGGGCCTTTTGAGCACCCCCAATGACACTGGGCCACTTTACACTGCCCTCAACTGAGGTAGAAAAGTGAGAAGACATCACAGAAGAAAGGAGAAGGAAAGAAGGTAGCATGTACTATCCGTCTACTGGGTGCCCAGCTCAAAGGCTGCATTTTCAATCATACAGTGACCTTAGGGAGCAGGCATTACTATCACTGCTTTACATGCCAGGAAATGCCCCCTGTCCCTGAGACAGGGGTGATGGTGATGATGGTGGTGAGGATGCCAACTAACAGTTTTGAAGCTTATTGTTTGACGGGGGCCTTAGCTCTGGTTTAGCATTATGTAGATAATATTTAATATAATCTTCAGAACAACCTATTTAGGTTTATTATCTGTAGTTATCAAAGGGGTCAGCTGAGATCCAAGGGTTCAAGGCTGTCTAAAGGAATAACAATAATAATAAGAGAATTTAGAATGCAGCTGGACTTGGGTCTAAGTTCAATTTCATTGTCCCTGCTACTGCAGTAAGAATTTGGTTTTGTATAAAAGGTACCATCCTGAGATCAGGAGCTGTGACCCACTGTGTGATCTTCTAGGGGCTCCATGATTGCTCATTTGAACAGCAACCCTCTTTGATGACTCTTTCAAGATGGCTATGCTCTAGTTATTATCATTTTAGTTCCTTTTTCTATGGCGAGCCAGCAGAACTACCAACAAAACCTGATCATGTGCCCTTCATGGCTGACATAACCTACCAAAACTCCTAGTTGTACCCAACCTTTATTGTGCTTGGCACTAGTGAGAGCCAAATAAATAGTCGACTGACTGTGTGTTATTTGAAGACTTTAAGTTACTCGTTCATGCATTCAATCATTTATTCATCCACTCAGCAAACGTGTATTGAAAGCACTCATCATGTAGTAGGCTGTCAGTGAAAACAGAAGAGGTCCATCAGATTTTGACATGTCACCTACCTAGTGTAGGCTATGGTAGAGAATATCCTTAAACCAAGTCATTAAGAAGTGTGAATGGGCTTTGAAAATACATAAAAAAATTATGCGACTCGATGGTATTATTATCCGTATAATTTTTCTCCTTTCTTCCATTTCGAAAGACACCCATCATTTCTTTAAAAGCTCTGCATTATTTCATCATGAATTTCCTGACTGACAGGCTATATGGATGAGTTCCAAGAACTCTGACTTTGGTTTACCTCAAGGCACTTAGAGAAAAAGGAATTAGCCGGTTTTCATATCCATGCCCAAGGAGAAAGATGTTCCTCATTTCATGTAGAGTTGGTAAGATGAAATCTTGCCTTAGCAATGGAAAGTACTTTTAAAATCATATTTTCTACTTCTTTTTATAAGCCTAGTATAGTCCAGTGTTCATCCAATGGAATTAGTAATAGAGCTGAAACCAGAACTCGGGCTTTCTGATTTTTACATAAGTGAGTTAGTTGCAAAGTAACTATCAGGTAGACACATGAACCTGATAACTGAAGGGATGACAAGAAGTTTGATCTCCAGGACACTGGATGTCTAATTCCCAGTTAAGTCCTTTCTCTAAGGCCTCCTGCATGTGTGTCACATCCAGATGTAGATGTACATCAATGTCCCAGAGTCACTGGAGCAAGCACTGGGCAGCATCTGCCCCTGGAGAAGCGCTCTGGGTTAGTGTGCTGCTCGGTGCTTGCGTGGCTAAGCCAATAACTTGATGTGGATTGCCTTTTTCTACTCTTTGAGCTTCTTTTTCTCGTCCCCGTGCAGCGGTGGAGACTCTGTGACATCAGGGAGGGAATGCTGCTTAATGTTCCCATGCAAAGTTCTGAAAGTCGCGTCGGTGATGTGCAGCCCTCTTGACAGCTGACCTTGCCCACTGTGCCCAAGTCCAGGGGGAAACAAAAACACCGAAACAATTAAGGGGAGGGAGGAAGTAAAAGAAACTCAAGCCTCATGCAAAGCGGCAACACACAAATTTTTAAACGTGAAAAAGCAAAAGGAAGGGAAACAAAAGACAAACCAAGATGGTGAAGAGGGCCACGCACAAGAAAATTGGATTTTCCCGGTCCTCTTTCTCTTCCTGATGGAAAAGCTGAAGTCATGAAAAAGCTGTTAATAAATCTGAGAGTCATGCCAGTCAGAGGATATAAAGAGGGGAAGAAAAGGAGAAAGCTATGGCATGCAATAGCTTGTGGTGTATAAATGCCTCTCCACTCTCCGTGAGCCCTGACAGCCATTCCAAGTAGTAGAGATGCTCTTGACCTCAGGTACTCTCTGAAAGAGAAGCTCCTTGTCTCAATAACACAGGTGAGCAATGGCCCCATACCTATTCCTCAAGGCCCCCTGTAGTGGAGATAGGCCTCTGAAGACCCCATAAACACATTCCTTATGTCAATACTGCTTACCAAACTGCATCCTTTTCCCATAGCATCTGAGCTACATGGACAACTTTTATCTGACACTGACATAGGCCATATTTAGGGACATCTATCTATCTATCTATCTATCTATCTGTCTGTCTGTCTGTCTATCTATCCATCCATCCATCCATCCATCCATCCACCAAGAGGTCAGGGCATTCTCAATATTCTGCAATCAAATTATAAACAAACATCCATGTCCAAATGCAAAATGGAATTCTCTTTTTTAAGTTTGATATTTGTTGCGAAGGGAAGAAATAACGATCCATCCCTTTAACTCTCGGGAAAGTTTAGGAAGTGCCATGACTGTTTTCGGCAGATCTGTGAAAGGCACATTTCATTTCCCCAGCCATGTTGAATATGACACAAACTATGCAGACACGGGTGCTTTTTCAGACACAGATAGGGCTCAGTCCCCCGACAGAGGAGAGCTATACACTATCATTAGAACTCATCATCTAACAAGCAATGTAAAGGGAGATGAATCTGAGAAGACTTGAGGATTGCTGGAGGCCATGTTCCTTCTCCCATGGTTCTAAGTGGTTCCCTAAATTCACTAACTCCCAGTGGTTTGTTTCCTTGGAGGTTGCTTTTTACTGGCCATAGGGATAAAATGTTTAATAAAATGGCAGCAACCTGTTCTCAGCCACATGCTGGGCTCACCTCCCTGCCTGGACTATCTCACAGAACTATCACAATTCTGACAGGTGAGTCTTTTATAGTCTCTGTTCTACAGACATGACGGCTGAGGCTTTGTAATCTGGCCACCGTGGCTCAGTTGGTAAGAGGCAGCATTAGGGCTCACGACCAGCTTTGGCTGACCCCAAAGCCTTCACCCTTTACCCTACACAGCCTCACTGGGCAACCTCGAAGATTATGCACACATGGAATGACATCAATCACTTGATGCCTCATCTGAAGCCTTCAAGCCCACTGTAACTTCTCAGGGATTCAGGCCTGGGGGAAAGTCTAAAGCTGCAGCTGATTGTCAAGCATCATTTCTCCTTCACTTCCTGTGGAGGAATTAACATACATCCTGCCAGTCTGGATGTGAGAAAGGCTCCCTTTCAGCTCATGTGTGTAGGGCCTTCTTTGTCTGAGTCCCTCCCAGAAACAGGTAATCCAGCCTGATTTCCAAAAGTGTTTGCCTCCCTGGAAAGTTCAAGGAGGTTGCCAGTGACCTTCCTTTGGCATGGCTTATTAGCATTCCTGGTCTTCTATCAATCACAAACTACACACACACACACACACACACACACACACACACACACACACACACACACACACACACACACAGATTGAGATTGATTGATTGAGAGAACACAACCCTAACCTCCTTAGAGAAAGCATAGTGCAATTCAGCACCTTACTTAATGCTCTTTTAGAGGCACCAAAAATAGTATTTTGTTAGGGACATAATAGTGAAATTTCAGGCATCAGAAGGACTATTTTTTTGGTTGGGAGGCCTCCACAGAGTCCCTCAAATCACATCTCCTAGCAATTGCCATAATGCTTGCCCTGCCTCCATTTGAGGTGGAGAAAGCACTTTGACGACTCAGCTACATATGTAAAACAAACAAATCTGCAGGTGTCAGTTCTCAACCACAGCGAAGAGAAAAATCTACATTGGGCTGCAAGCCAAGGAGGGGGCGCAATAATCAAAGATTCATTATGTGCCCATTGGGTGCCCAGCCTTATATCCACGAACCTCCTTTCCGCTCACATCCTAGTTGTGTGATGAGGGGTATATGTGCTAGTATAGAAAATGGGATCTACTGTGGCCAGTCCTCAAACTCTCTGCACGAAGAGAGTGGGGGTAAACATGTCAGCGAACAAGTCGATGCGACTTGAGAGTTGTCAGATGTTGTTTCACACTCTAAGAGACAGCCAAAGGCTTTTCTTAAGTAAAATGTCGCCCATTTTTAAAACCCTTCTTCTCCAATGAAAAGAAGGAAGTATTAATAATCAAGGCTACTGAAGATTTCTAGAGAACAGAACCATAAGTTGCCATGAAATCTGAGTGCTGTAACCCAGGGGCCAGGAAAACACTGAGTTAACATACAGAACATATAAAGGAAGGAAATACTGAAAAAAAGCATCGCTCAAGCTTTGGAGTCCAAGAGAATCTCAGAAGTCCTCTGGTTTTTCAAGAAAATACTCAACCTCTTTAAACCTCAGTTTACTCATCTGCAAATTAGAAAAATAATAACTTATAAGTCACAGTTTTGCTGTGGAGACTCAATGATGTAATACATGGAAAGCCGTTAGCACTCTGCTGGGATCACTAGTAAGTAATAAATGATGGCAACTACTATTAGAAGCCTATGAAAAATTACACTTTAAATCTTCAAACAAAATAAACCACGTCAGTTACTTCAAAGGAGCTTAATGCCAAAGGACAAGAATTTCTAAGACAGAGCTCCTGCCTTGCAAAGTTTACAAAATAAAAACATGGAAAGGCTGAAAAATACAAAGTCTAGAACATTTCTCCCACAAACCTTGCCACCCCGTGGCCTCCCTGCTCTGTGCCCACATCACCTTGCGCCCACAGGGGTGTCCCCCCTACATCACTGTAAGATGCCACTTTAAGAAGCAATGTTGGTTATAGGCTGTAAGAGAGTGTCGAAGTCAATACAAGGCAGTTCAGTGTTCCTGGGATTCCTTTTCAAAGCTCGATTGCTTTGGGGGATCAAAAGGAAGAGAAAAAAAACCTCCGAGGGAGTCCCAAATACATATCCTCTGGTCATAGTAAAAGGGTTCCATGGGATCACAAGACAAACTGGCTGAATTTTACATAATAAAATGCTTCAGCTCCAGAAACCATCGCACAGACCAAAAGGTCCGCAGAATGTGATATGAGATCTGCCAAGGAATCTTTTCAATACGTCTGCCATCGCCATTGTGAAACATGTTTGTTTATTGTCCTAAGGCATGCATGGGTTTTGCCTTAGGTAAGAAATGAAGGCAGTGGATACTACCTGAAAGATTGTTCAACTAGGGATCTATAAGGTAGCCAAAATTTCCAGGTAATCACACATATAGCAGGACTATAAGGCACTGATCCAGGTCCATCCCATTCCACCCCTTAACTTTAAATTATGGCAATAACTTCTTTGATTGCCACCTAGAAAAGTCCCATCCCAGGGAACCAATGTTTTAGAACTAATAGATTGATTGTAAGTACACACCCTCCACTTAAATTTGCAAGAGTCCACCACCTTTATAGTGCCAAACCCACTGTCACAAGTGTCCAAATGTCCAAATTCATTTGAGATATCAGTCCATCTTGCTTAAAAGTGGCAGCTTTTAAAAGCTACACCAAATAATAGATGCAAATGAGGAAATGCATCAACCAAAACAGAGGGCATTAAAGTGAAAGCTAATCATCCAAGCAAGGACAACAGCACTTACATACAATTTAATAGAATAAAATCTCACTAATTTCTCCTAATTGGAAGAAAGATTGGTATGATTGAATTAAAAAATTAACAAATGCTTTTCGAGAGAAATGTCAATTTATTATCTCCAAGGATATAAGAAAATCTTGCAAGCAATTTAAAAATGGACATTCTTTTGTAATTAGCGCATTTGTTATTTGAATACAAATAATTGTCCTGAAGTAGTGGGGATTGGTACTAATTTTCTGACTTGACCTCGTAAAACAGAGTAACCATCTTCTCTTTTTGTTTTATAAACACTCCCCCAACTCACACTGTGCAAAAGTAAATTTTAGCCTAACAAGACTCAATTTGGAAAATATATAATGAATGAAGTTAACACCAAGATTTCATTGGAGAGAGAGAAATGCTAAGTGTCTTACTTTTTCATGCTTCTCATCTGGAAAACAGAAAGAAATTTCTCAAGGTACTACATAACTGGATGACTATGCAAAAGCAAATAGTGCTCCAAAAACTAATTCTTCATGCTCTAAATGTTGCTAGTTTTCTGCCTTTCTAGTTCTGGGCTTAGACTGAACGTGACTCGGGTTCAGTCTTCACCCGAGCCCACATTCTTCCTCACCCCAACAGCTGACAACTCAAAGGAGTTAAACATTCCCATAAAAAATACTGGCAAGTCCTTCTGGAGACGAGAGAAAGATTGGAACCTCCAGAATTACAATCCCTCCCAAACTGATGGAGACTCTTCTTTGGCATCTCCTAGAGAGTTGAGCAAAGCTCTCATCCTGACTCTCAGGGTTAACCTCTGTGAATTTAGGAAGTTAAACTCTCTAAGCCTCAGCTTTCTCACCTAAAAATTGGGTGTAGTAATATAATAATATGTCTCACCTGGAGTTGCAGTGAGGTTTATGAAATAAGATATGTAAAGCGGTTAGACCAGAGCCTTGCATATAGTAAGCACTTGGCAAATCATCATCATCATCATCATCATCATCATCATCATCAATCATCATCATCAATCATCATCATCAACATTTTTTTTAACTTGGCTTTCAATGTAATTTCCAGCACAATAAACTAAGACATTCCTTTCATCTTCCTCCACATTCTGATTCCCAGATACCAATAAACACCATCCAGTCTGGGAAAGGGCATACCTGCTTATCAGTGATTCCCCCTTCTGCCATAGCTGCTGTTCTGAGATGTGGTGGCATCCAGCACAGCCGCACGCACCTCTGATAAAGAAGCGTTCATTTGCTAGCTGCTCTATATTGATGCACTTACCATGAACAAAGACACAAGAGGGAAGGGGAATATATCAGGAGCAGTTCAAGCAGGTTATTTTTCTAGCTGCCTAACACATTATCCACATGCAGCTAAGGTGCTATCCAGACATTATATAAAGGACCTGGGCAACATCACAGTAAACATTCTATCTACATTCATCTAAAATGATAAAAAGTGTCTCAAAGTTGGAATTGTTTCCAATGCACTTGATTTTTTTTTTTTCCTTTCTTCGGGCCCTACCATCAGTATACCAACTTGCCAGTTGATTCCCAAGGCAATAAAAATAAGAAACCCCACATCTGTAAGACAGCTCCTAGCCCTTACAAATCAACTATCCTTGTCAGCTTGGAATGCTATACTCAAACACCATTTACCGGGGGGGTTAAAGAACAGACATTTGTTTCTCAAGGTCTAGAGGCAGGGAAGCCCAAGATCAAGGTGCCAACAGATTACCCGGTGCCTGGTAAGATCCTTCTTCCTGGTTTGCAGATGGCAGCCTTCTTGTTTTATCCTTACATGATGGGGACAGATACAGAGAGACAGAGAGGGAAACAAGGACGGGGAGAGAAAAAGAGAGGAAGAGAGAAGGAAATGGAGAGGGAAATGGAGAGGGAGAGGGAGGGAGAAAGCACTGGTCTCCCTTATTCTTCTTATAAAGGTACTAATCCTCCATGGGGGCTCCATCTTCATGACTCTACCTAAACCTAATCCCTCCCAAAGACCCCACCTCCCAATACCATCACATCTGGATTAGGGCTTCAGCAGGCAAAGGACACAAACATTCAGTCCATAGCAGCAAGAATAAATGGAAAATTCAAAACATAATTTTAGAAGCAGGTTGTTCATATGAAAAGGTGACAGTGACGAGGTGGCAGAGATCCTCGAACTTTCCCTGACATTCAGTGGCTTTTGATCTCACTAACATCTTGTGACTCTCAACTGAGGTAGAGGAGGACCTCTGCAGAAAATCAAGCAGCAGGCAGACTTCTGGCTTCTGGAATTGGAACTGAATTCCTCAAGGAGATGATCTTAGTTGCCAAGAGTAATGGGCTTGAAGGTCAATTGTGTAAGGTTCCAAAACTGACTGGTAGGACACAGCCATGGCATAAGCGAGTCATACGTAAAGTCACAGGAATAATGAGAGGGCAGAGAGAGGAGCAAAATTCCTGGAGTTCTAATCATGCTATTTTCCTCATTTAATCCCTGCAGAAGTCCCCTTCTGTTTGGAGAAAAGTAATTGCTTTTTCTTCTTTGGCATCCACGCACTGAAAAATGTTACTAGGGATGCCTGCAACTAACAGGGTAACCGTGAACAAAAGCAGTTATATATGTCAGATTAATTTAATAATAAAGTTATATAAAATAATTACATTATAATACATAATTTAATTATAATATTAAAGATTTTCCTGATCCTCAGTTTTCTTATTCACATAAAGAAAAGAGCATTACTTATTGGATTGTTTGAGGATGAAATGAAGTGACAAAACAATATAATGCAAGGGTCCCCAACCACCTGGGCTGTGGCCAGTACCCATGGCCTGTTAGGAACCGGGCCACACAGCAGGAGGTGAGCGGTGGCCGAGCCATCAGAAGCTTCATCTGTATTTGCAGCCACTCCCCAGCGCTAGCATCACCTCCTTAGCTCCACCTCAGATCATCAGGCATTAGGTTCTCATAGGAGCACCAGTCCCTGGTACAAAAAAGTTAGGGACCATTGGTCTAGAGCAAAAGCTCACTAAGGTTAGTTCTTCTGGGAAAACATTCTCTCCCAACTATTTTCTAGGCCCTGATGTTCAGCATGTACAATTCCAGAGTCAGCATTCGCAGAGCACTGTTTCCCAGAGGGACACTGACTGCAATGCATTTAATTCCGAAGCTGGTGAGCCAACATTGTCCTTCAGCTGACTTCCCAGCACATTCAAGCCCGGGTTCTGAGCTGTCTTACTAATCATGATGTAAATGTGCTGGGCGAATATGTGTCACATGGTAAAATTCTCCCAACTAAAGACCCAAAGGAAAGAGCTTCATCACGTGCATAGCACACCTCATCCCCAGGCTTTGCTTCTCACTTGTTTTGCTTCTACGATGTTTTGTTTTTGCCAATGTCAAAGCAAAAATATGTGGACAGCTCTGGCACGGTGACCTAGGATTCTGTGCACTGAGTGCGCTGAGCTTCAGGTTCCTCGTCTTCTGATTTATGTGTGGACAAAGTCCTCCACCAGACCTAGTACTACTAACACTGACACAGGGCCTTGTAAGGCGTGGGCGCTCACTGTGAAACAGTGGAATGAGGGACAGCAGGAGATGATCGATCGGTAAGTAGGAGATGACTGATCGGTAGGTAGGTAGGTAGGTAGATGCAATGTTATAAGTATATTTATAATTTGTACATGTACTTTATATATTTCTTTGAACGCAGACTCATAATTGAGAGGACAGTGAGCTCTGGTCTAATATCTCACACTATAGACTGAGCAGAGGGAGGCCCAGGAAGGTGAAAGGTCTGCTCAGGATCACAAAGCAGACGCAGAACAAAAACCCAGATCTTCTTCCTCTGCACTGTGCTCCCATCGCTTCGGCATAGGATGGATAAACAAGGAAAGAATGAAAGAAGAGTCTACAGGCATGCTACCCTGAACAAGCCCAATGTCTGACCTCGGAAGCTAAGCAGGGTCAGGCCTGGTTAGTACTTGGATGGGAGACCACCTAGGAAGACCAGGTGCTGTAAGCGTAAAAAATAAAAAAATAAGAGATTGTACATTGACAAGGTCCTTGCAATCTGCGAGGTCAACCAAGGGTTGCCTCAACAAAAAAAAAAAAAAAAAAGGAGAGAAGAAATCTGAAACAGATCAAGAAGCATCTTGTTTCCTTATGAGATTCAACCCAGGATTTGCAATAATGCTGTCGGAGACTTAAGGATTCTAAGAGCCCATTCCATAGGACAAGCCACCTGCCCAGTCGTTACCAGACACAGAATACTCAGTCTAAGCCCCAGCCCTGAAAAATGTTACAATTTTGTGGTGAAGCTCACACAGGGGACAGAGCCCTCAGGGCATCGCTGGCCCAAACGACAGCCCTGGAGTGATGCAGGATTGTGACATGTATTCTCTCCTGCTCCTACCAGCTCTTCTCTTTGGGTAGCCACTCAATGGGGACCGGCTGTCAGCAATTTCCTTCCTCCAACAGCTGGGAGACGGTTTTCTGCAGTTAGCTGCCATTTGTTTCAATTATGTGTATTAATCATAGCCTTCTTCCTGACGGTATTTTTCAGGGGGAAAAAAAAAAATATCAGGGCTTTTGTTTTTTGACCAAGCTGCTTCCTCACTCAGAACAGACTTTAGCAGTGGCGAGAGAAAGGGGAAATGATAGGTCAGAGGTGATTTGGGCTCAAGTGCAGCAGTAAGTGGGTGGGGTGAAGGGATATATATATATCTAGCCCACTGAAAGCAGGGAGGATGACAGTGCAACTTGGGGACAGTGACATAATCATAGGGTTTAACACAATAAACACAGAAAGCCCAGAAGCGGAATTTATAATAATGTCTGAACGCCACTCATTCTTTCATTACGTAGTAATTCACTTACTTAGACATGTATTAAGCTCCTACTATGTGCCAAGCCACATGGTTCTTCCAGGAATCCTCAGTTGTGTTTGAAGTAAGAACAAAACCAAAGAGAACCAGGGATTCTTTCAGAGGCAGAGTGATACTGTCTCATACCCCCCTTGCCCGTCTGTGTCTTCTTGGGCCTCTTAGGCCTTCGTTTTTTACTTAACAAATATTCACAGGAGTCCAGCTCTGAGGCAATGTGCTGAATATTTGCTGGTAAACAACGTTGCCATGAAACTTGCCCTGCCCCAGCTCGTGGTCTAGTGAGGGAGACAATCCTCAAACAAAGGGGCCCCCAGGTGGACAGAAGTGTAAACTGTGGTGAGCTCTGTGAAGATGGTATCAGGGTGAAATGAGACAGAAGAGAACGTGGGAAGGGCTAAATCATACTGAAGGATTCCAGAAGTCCTCTTGAGGAAGCAGAATTAAAACTGAAGCTTGCAAATAAGTACAAGTTAGCCATGGGGAGGACGGGGGAAAGAGACTGGCAGGGGCAGAAACAAGCGTGATGAGTCTGAAGGTTAACGGGGCTAATGGGTCAGGAGTAAGGGGACGGCAGCGTAAGATGAGGTTGCAGAGGTGGTCAAGTGCTAGATCATGCTGGGCTTTAAAAACCGTGTCACGGAGTGTGGACCTTATTCTAAAAAATGCAGGAAGCACAAAAGGGTTGCAAGCTTACAGTGCCATGGTATGATTTATACTTTAAAAAGAGCACTCTGGTTGTTACGTAAATAATCAGTTGGTCGGGGAGGGCTACGAGAGAAGCAGGGAGGCTGTTGCCAGGCTCTTAGAATCATCCGGGTGAAACATGACGGTGGCACAGAATTGGATAGTGACAATGGAGATGAACACATGTGGATGGATTTGTGTGTTAATGTGGAGATAAAATCAACATCTGCTCATCTCTTTGGGCCCTTTATTCTCCTTACTTATAACAAAGAATCTAGTAGTAGTCACCTTGCCAACTCTATAGGGTTATGGTGAGGACCCAATGAAATGAAAATGTAATACTATACAACTGAAATACTGCTATGATTGTGGTACTGTGACCACCATGTCACTACCCATTTGTAGTTGGATTGAAACCTCAACCCATAAGAGGTAACCGATTTAACCTAAGCAGAGCAGTGGGAAAAGTGTCCATACGTTTGTTAAGTTTCATCTGACCAAGATCCTGATGGAAATGAGTGCAGGGAGTCACAAGGGCCCATCCAGGCTCTGCTCTGCCTGGGCCCCACACCATCCGATGATAGAAAACTGGGTGGTGAAGGGGGCTTAGTCATGCTTCGAGGCCTCCAGAGGTCCACTAGCTCCTGAGCCCCCATGTGGTCTATTCCCAGCAGTGCCCCGAATTGCACTGTAAGTGCCCACGAGAGTTCTTTCATTACCTAATTCACTATTAGAGAGTGCCTTGGGCAAAACTGACCCAGAAAATTGCCATCTAACATGATCCTATATTAAGAATTCCCAGAAACAAAATAACACCTCAAAGAGATCAACACACTTAAAAGTACAAAATGTTTCCTGTGGGGCGATACAGTTGTGTGTGTGTGTATATATAGCGAAACCTCCTCTGAAATGTAGAGCCCTTGGAGGGATGATTACACCTTTAAGAACCCAGAGATTTCAAATGCTTAATCTTTTTAAGGAAATATTTCTGAAGTATACTGCATGTTTTCCCTGTGTTAGGAAACAAAGTATGTTGGGTATAATCTGCTTAATTAACAACAAAAAAAAAAAGTTGGTATAACATCATTCTGGTTCTGCCACTATCTTTCTAGATTTCCTTGGATAAATCATCTATCTTCTCATACGTAAAACAAGGCTTTTGAACTAGATCAGGGCTTTGCAGAGCCTGTGTGGTGAAGAAGCAATTTTGTTTTGTTTCAGTTTTTAACTTTCCAATCTATCCGGGTCAATGCATGAGCCTATACAGCAGCTCATGCCATGTGTGACTTGCCAGGTGAGTTTGAAAACACTGAATTGGTTGATACCCTGTTCAATGAGACCAGCCCACTGCCCTGGATGTCCCCACACCCTGCTATCAAAGTGTTTAAATGGTGACCCTCAGTTTCAATAGTTACATCCTCATGGATGAGTAACAAATAGTCCTCAGACAGCACTAACTTGCAGGAAATGCTGTAAGTAGCCTAGAGCCAGGTCACGCCTAAGATCCATACTACCCAAAGAGACTGGAAGTTTTATGCTCTTCATGAACATCGGCAATTTCACTGGTGCTTTAACAAAGCTACTAAGAAATGCTGGTCCCTGAAAGTCCTTTCTTTGAGCTCCCCATGACTTCTGAGTGTACTTTTATGATTTAAGATGACAATCAATTCTCTTGAGTTCTCTTGAGGCTGCTGCTTGTGCCCTGAAAGAGTCTATAGTCTCCTGATTACCGTTCTATCAGGATTTCCTTCTGTGGCCTCCCTGGGGGACCTGTCCGTCCTTGCTATTGTCCTCCTTGCTCCCAGCAGGTTTGACCACTTCCAACATTCTCCAATTCTACGTGCTGTCTCTAGGCCAGCTCTTGGCCCTTCTGCCTGATACTAAAACTAAATCCTAAGTCTTCTGGATAACCCTGTTCCTTTCCTATGAAAAAAAAGTACACGGGCTATGACACAATTTTTCCTCTGGTTTAAAGGCTGTGTCGCCACCCTGAACGAGCACAACCCCATCTGATCTCGGAAACTAAGCAGGGTCAGGCCTGGTTAGCACTTGGATGGGACACCACCTAGGAAGACCATGTGCTATAGGCGTAAAAAATAAAAAATGAGAGATTGTAATAACTCAAGCCGGCTACTGAGACTCATAAGGGTAAAGTAGCCTCTAGATTCCTGGACTAGAGGGAGTCTTCCCCATCAAAGACTTGTATGAGGTAATTGTAGTAGTAGTAGTAGTAGTAGTAGTAGTAGTAGTAATAAAGGCTGTGCCCCCTCATCTCTGTCTAACTTTAGATTCATAATTGTTTTAAAATTTCCAAAATTCCAAAAGCTGGATAAAGGGTTTATTATTCTTACATTTCCTTGAATAATGAACAAAAATCAGATAACAGAACAATTTCTAAACCGTCTTCTACAGGCTAAAATGTAATTTTAAAGTTTATTAAAACGATAAAACATTTAAAAATATTTCTCAATCCTCAAAGTGCTCATCTCATGAACCAGCCACTTTTGCTTTTTAAGAATAAAATATAACTACTAAAATTGTGTAAATTCTGAATAAACATCTTTTGATATTACACCACTCTTACATGAGGGATGGCAGTGAACTCACTTAAGAACTTAAAGGAATCAAGCAAATTCAAAGGGGTAGAGAGACAAGATAGCAGGAGAATTGGTTAGCAAAGCAGGCCTTTGGCGAAGGGGTTGCTTTTCATGAAACAAGGATCTGGACTGACAGACTGCAGAAGTGGAATGCCCTCTGGTTGCGGCCAGTCCACGCGTTCCATGACTGCGCGATATGACACGAAGGTTCATTTCACTCTGAGGAACCATCTACAGAAAATAACTGCACACGGACTGAAAGACAAGCAGCGGCGACCAGAGACTGTCCAAAATTTTAGTAGCCAGATTTCCTT
Source organism: Pteropus alecto (assembly GCF_000325575.1). Classification (NCBI taxonomy): domain Eukaryota; kingdom Metazoa; phylum Chordata; class Mammalia; order Chiroptera; family Pteropodidae; genus Pteropus; species Pteropus alecto. Next base: position 5,851,654 of record NW_006494609.1, on the reverse strand, counting down.
GGCTTCCTCATCCCCAGGAGACCACTTTGCCAGAGGCCTAGGTGAGCTTCTGCCGCTAAAAATGGGCGCACCTTTCAGAAAAGAGAACCCGCGGGAAGTGTCAGTGTGCAGCATCATAGACAGCAGACGAACAATACAGAATAGCAATTCTTGTTGAGTCACAAAACTGAAAAATCGAAAAACTCAAGAGGATACCTTTTCCAAAGCTAGAGACCTGGCAAGTGGCAGAGCAGACAGCCTGGTGAGTATGGCTAAAGCCGATGGCTTGAACCACTACGCTGTATTGCCTTGTCCGCACAAAATTTTGCATACGTTTTTCAAGGAGTTCAGAGATCCTAGGTTAAAAACCTCCGCTGTGAAATACAAGCACGGCTCTCTTTTTCAGCACAAATCATTCTTTCTTATGATTAAAAAGCCACTATATTTATTACTCATATTGCCCACACACCTTTTATGTTATTCGGTTCTTTCCTCATCAGCTACTGCCGGAAATGAAAACATTTTGGAACGTCCATTCTTAATTCATTTGCAAACCTCCCAAGACCAAATGAACTTGGGATCTTGATCCCAGATCTCTAGACTTGAAAGTCCACTAAATAATATTTCAGGAGAAGATGGGAACTGCATGGGGACCAACCAAGGTCTCAGAAAGAAATCTGAAGCCACAGCAACAGCTTAAAGAGGGGCTCCGGCTCCATCAACAATGCCCCTTGGTTCTCAATGTACCATGTGGTCTTTTAGCAGAAGGAGAAGCTGACACCCACCACAATGCTCCACTTATAAGTCAAAGTACACCATGTCCCTTCTGTGTGCCAAGATTATATAATTACACAATGATACAATGGGAGGTAATGAGCAGGTAGAGATAAATGGCGTTTAAAAAAATAAAAACAAAAATAATCCAATCTTATCAACAACCCAAGGCCAGTTGGCAGGCAGGATCTGCAACAGGCTGTTCATAGAAGTAAAGATCTAAAGACCTTCCTTCTGAAGCCCCAAAGCCTGGGAGACTTGTTCTGGGGCTAAAAATGACTCCAAAAGAAACAGGGCCCTGATAAAGTGAGTAGGAATTGGTTGATCTGCACTTTCCCTGTAGTAGAGAGGGAAGAATCCAGTTTAAGGGCCAGGAAATCTGGGTTGGAATGAAGGCTCTGACACTTACATGCTTACCCGACCTTGGACAAATTGTCCGCCTCCTCTGAGCCCTTTTTAAAATCTGTAAAATAAATATCCGCACCCAGGCTCTACACATCTCACATGGTTGTCTCATCATCCAAATGAAAAAAGAAAATGTATTTGAAAACGCTTTGTAAGTTGTAAGTCATTATGCAAATAACTGCTATTATTATATATGTATGCTTTCACATCTCCCCATAAGTGATTCAGAGAGGGAAGAAAAGAGGCAGGGGAAATAAAGAAGTATAATAAGAGGAGCTATAGAAGGGAGGAATGGGAAAGAAATGAAGGAGAGAGAAAAACTCTGCCACGGAAAAGGAGGAATAAAAAGAAATGGAGGGAAGTAAAGAGAAATCAGTGCTGGTACAGTAACAAATAAATCTCCCAGCATGACAGCCTTCTGCTGAAGCATTTCATTTTCCCACAACATAATGGTGTGTTATTGCCCATTATCTGTTCTGTCAGTGCCAGAGTCGATATTAAATGAGGGGCAGCTGCATTTAGCTGCCATTTTTCAGCTGTCTTCACGTTGCCATGGAGACCTGGTTGTTTCTTGGTGAACCTGCCAGGAAAGCAAGGCAGAGTCAGGTGGAGGGGGAGCAAATGCTGCAAGGGGTTGGGGTGTCAGCGTGGGGAGAGAGAGAGGGAGGCCAGGGGCCAGGGGCAGGGGAATGTGACAGAAGAAAGAACAGCACCAGAGCTGTGTTGTCATGCTCTGCTCACACCTGATAAATCAGCCATTTCTAAAACACGATCTATATTCCAGTGGCCCTGCGCAGCAGATTCTTTCCGTGTTGCGTCTCGACTCAAATTCTACAGGAGCTTAGGACATTTTGGTTCTGAAACAATCACAGCTTCCTTCCTTCTACTCCATGCACTTCTCCCTCCCCTCATCCCCTCTACCCCCCGCCGCCCTGGCTGCTTCACCTCTAACCTGGTGCTAACCATAGGGAATGGTTTGGGATCTCTGAATGTTCGGCATTCAACAAAGAAAAACCAGTTTCACAAAGCACATCCATACCTGGCTTCTGCTCAATCCATAAATATTTTTCCTGGAATGTATTTATTTTTCACAGAATTAGAGACTTTTAATTTTACCCAAGACTTTAGAAACCACTGAGCCGGTCAGGTTACCTGTCAGAGAAGTGGGGCTGGCATGAGCGACGAACACAGACGCCAGACTGATGGGACTCGAGAGAACTGGAAATCTGGATTCTTCACCTGACAGGGGCAGTGGCCCTTGTGCCCTCATAGAAACAGGAGCCTACCTGACCTGATCTGAGTTTTCAACACCTTTCAGAAGCCACTGTTTTCGAGTAAAATCTCCAATTTTTAAGTGTTGGCTCAACTTTTTAAAAAAAATTTCTGCATGCTAGTTAGTTACATGAGCTGCCAGTCTGCAACTGAACTTAGTCTAACATCGTTTTTAAATGAGGCTTAGGAAGGCTTAGAAACTTTACCAATCTCTTCATCTTCCCAATAGGACTCTCTCTTCCACAATCTAATCTAATCTAATCTCTCCCCCACCCACTCCCCTCACCCCCCCACACCATTACACAGCGGGAGGTGAAGAAGACTCTGGATTTACTTTTCCTGTAATCTCCAGTTTCACGGGTATCTTGCATGAATTTGCTTATGGGACGAATGTTTTCTAAGAGCCCTGAAAATTTTGAACTAGCTGTCAGAAGGAGACTACAGGTTAGTGTCCGGTGAGCGCAACCCCATGAGCACCTGTGCCATGCCCCTCGGGTCCCTCTATGGTAGCGACTATCATGTCACACTGTCATCTTCTTTGAAGGCTGGGACCCTGCCTGGATCACTCGTCTCTGCATCCTGACACATTGTGGGCCGTGATTAAATGATTACTGAATAAGTTGCCCATCTCAGCTGACAAAGGGAAGGTTATTTCTAAACCTGTACAGACATCCCTCTCTGAGAGTAAATACAACTGATCAAGTGTATTGATCAATTGGATCAAAGGGATCAATAGGAAGAGTTTCCTTGTCCACACTACACTGTGCACCAGACTTTCCAGAACGGTGCTCTCCCGTCAATCACCATGCCTCAACTAGTGAGAGTTTAGTGTAGTCTGTATACGAGTATGCTCACGAATACATGCATACATAAATTACCGGATCTATTTATGTGAAGGCACTAAAGAGAAGTGTTTTAATATGCAGTGATTTGGGATATATTGGTTCTACAAAGTGGCTTGGGATAACAATAATGGTAGCATGTCACTCTCGGATGAAGTATTCTACTTGAGGTGACAAGAACACAACTGGATGGAAAGGAGTGACATTTCAGACCCACATCAAGGATTCCGTTGTGACCTCTGATGTCAGTGGACGGCAGGTGACTCCTATTCCAGACATACACAGATTAGAACTACCGCCATCTCTACTGACACCCTCATGGGCCAACATGGGTTTCATGCCTCTGGCCCTCTTCAGGCCTCAACATTTTTCTCTTAGCAAAGGTCCATTTCCCTCCTGTCTCTATTTCTCATTCCCAAGGCTTAAAAACAGAATTTTCCCACATCACTTACACACTAAGCAACTTCTCAAGCTTCCCCTAATAGCCATCCATGCCCTCCCCGCCGCCGCTGCCCATAGGCTTCATGGTGCCCAGAAGAGCACTTAAGACTGTTTGCAAGCCAGCTCTTTTACTTCAGCATCTTAAAAACCCTAGGCCAAAAGAGTCCCTCAGTGGCAGAGAGGCCCTGTGAATATCTGAGGACATGAGTGAGAAGGACAGACTGCCATTTCCTTACACAGACACACACATTCACAGAAACCGCAACCCAAATCATGGCTTTAATTAACTGAAGAGTAGTAGCAATGTATCATGCCCAGTTCTACCATTCCTTATCAGAAAAGAACTATCCAGTTTCACTCAAGTAATACATTTGACAGGAGTAAATCTGACTGGAAAGTTCTCCACAGTAGGTCACTAAGCAAGTACCCTGTCCTCTACACAATTGTGCCCTCAGCCTCCAGCACAGTTCCAGGCACACAGCACAGGTACACAATAAAACTGACCTAAAGAGAGGATTTGGGGGACTTCCATACTTCCCATGCCTGGGCCAATGGTGACAGAGTAGACTGAGCCAAAGGAAGCAAGATCCCCTAGGACACTGAGTTAGACTCCAGGAATACAGACCGACTAAGAAATGGCCCTCCTCTTAAGAAGTCTGCAGCCTTGCGGGACAGACAGTAAGTGTTCACTTACTATAACATGCTATCGGAGTATAGAGCAGACAAACTGAGCAAGACGAAGGAAGGAGACAAAGACAGTCAGGGATGGAGAAACAGCTGAGCTAGTCTAGAAGAATTACTAAAAGGTGGCTGGAGGGGGAGGAAGATGGAAGGTGTTGCCAGCAAAGGCAATAGCATGATCAAAGAAAACTTAGGTTGGTATTTCCTAACTAAAAAATGTCAGATGAGGGCATGGCCTTGTCATAAGACCACAAAGGAATCATAAGGGAAAATAATTCCAGAGATATGCATTGAAGACGGCTTGTATTTATAGCACAAATCTATTTTTTTACGTTAATGTGTAAAGCTCTAGGGGAAAAAAAAAAAAAAAGTGGTTATTGCCTAAGGGGAAAACACATTCCTTTGATTTTTCCAATTTAAAGAAATTCATCTTTTCTTTTAGTCTTATACCCATGTCCTTCTTCCGGGTTGATCATTTGTCTCTCTCTCCTTTTCATTCTCCGCCTCCTCCTCCCATTTTTTATGCTGCTTAATATAGCCATCGTCTATCTTCCGTCACACACTGTCACTCTGCTAATCCTAAAATATTAAAAACACGCAGACACACAAGCGTCCACTCACTCACCTAAACGCCCACACACCTATAGTCACATGAAGACTCCACAGGTTGACCTGCATGGGTTTTCGTTATTTTTTAAAAAGCTAATTACGGCGCCCTTCCTTTGAAAAGCGGTTCCAATATTTATGTGCAGACATTTCATACACTGATGAAAACTGAAGGCTTTCCCAACTTGTTAAATGTGGTTTACTACTCCATCACTTAACACGTGTGAAATGTGATTTTTCTGTTTAATTTTCCTTTAACGAAATCCCAACAAATATAGATGTTTAAATATAGCATTTGGGGCTTGTATTTGTAAAGGGTATGAGATGAGTAAAGACTTGACAGGAAAATACCCAGAGATGGTGCCTCCCATATTTCTCATGACCGTATATAATAAAATTCCTTGCCCAGGAGCATTTTTATGTGACATTAAATTTCAAGATCTCACTGGGTTAGTTTTGATCTGACCTGAATGCCAAATGAGGAGGCAGAAACCCAATATATATTATTCACTTGGATGTTTTCCCCCTCTGGATTTCTTTTAACATTCCGGTGGCATCGCTCAAACAGAATTTCTCTCCCCTTCCTTTATAGGGTACGATCATTTATTTCCAGAAGACTCTGTGTGTTAGAGTTCAGCTTCTCCCTCTGAGAACCAAGGAAGTACTTTAACTTCTACAATTAGATGTCAAGAGACTAATGGTTCCTTGTTCTTGGAGAGTGAGGACTGTGACATCAAAGGTGACTCATCTCATCAAAATACAACAGATTTTTCTCTTGAGCCTGAGGGAAGATCATGAGTTAAAACTCAAAAGAAGCAAAGACAACTCCTAGTCAGCTTGTGGGGTGGAAGGTGAGGAAGCAATGGAAGGAATTTCAAAATCCTTTGCCTTCTGCTGGATCTCTTAGGAAGCATGCTTCTGGGAAAATGCTCTGAAATGAACCTTTGAATGTGAATCCCTTAAGTTCACAACCATGTATTTTCTGAATCTGCTTTTGAATATTCTTTGAGACTGTTGTGAGAGGTAGGAGTACTTCAGTCTCTGGCCTATCATAATATTCCTGTTGTAAACAGGTTATTGAAAACAGCGCTGGCTTTGAACATGAATCTCCATAGTTATTCAAAACCAAACTACTGAGCGGGGTTCTTACAAGTGTCTGAGGCTGAGCAGCCTAGAGGGTAAATGGGTTTTTTGATATTCCTATATTGAGACTGTCAATTAACAAGAGTGGCTGTGCTTCTTTGCCCATTTAATACCTTAACTCCTCTGATGTTTGTGATTTCAAAAAAAAAAAAATTTTTTTTTAATGGCAAAGACAGAAGAGGGAGTAGACAATCTGAGAACCAAATCCTTATCTGCATAGCTACAAGTGACAATGACAGGAACTTCATTTCCTATAATTCCACTTAGTCTAGGAAGGTTACTCTTTTTTAGCTCATGGGGCTAGGCTAGGTGCACCTGACCCTTGAGACTGGCCAGCCAAAGTCAAAAAGGTCCCTGCAGGCAGGGAGAGGTCTTGTCCTAGTGATGCTGACTGGTATTAATCACAGCCCACAGTCACGAAGAAGCAAGCAATAAAATGAACATGTGTAAGGCAACAGCAGCTATTATCATAATTCCTAATTATGACTGTTTAGAGGTCTCTCAAGGAATATAATTAAGTTTAACATGCCAAGTGATATAGAAAAAAATATTAATCCATCTTCTGTCCTCCCCTACCACCCGCCAATAACTCTTCTCTCTTCCTGAATTATCGCTAAGATCCTCTACACTTGCTGTTTTTTCACAAGTGGTACTGTCAAAGGGAATTTATTCTTCAGAGGACAAGGCAGTTGGCTGGGAACCCCCACAGCTGCTGCAGGCAGCCCAGGATTTCAGTCAAAGGACTCTTGATTGCAAACCTCAAAAGTGGGGGAAAAAAACATGACAGATAAAGAAATGAGGGTCCTTGTGAAGTAAGCGGGCAAGTCCTTTAATGCCATAGAAACAAACAGAGCAGAAGGCAGAGCAACAGGGAGCAATGGAGAAAACCTTTGGGCATGCCAGAGAAAGGCAAAGGGTATGAAGAAATTTCAGGCCTGGACAGTAGGCATGCTGCTTCTAACAATTTATTTGAAAGTTTTGCGGGGTTTTGTTTTGTTTTTTTTAAATTCTACTATTACCTTTCAAACAAGAAACAAAAAACTACAAATGAATGATTGAGCTTGGAATTGGAAGATCCCAGGGTGTCACCCTGTCACCCCATGCCAAGTGCAAAACAGGCCTGTGGGCTCCAGATGCCCCTGTGATCCTTATACCCAAGCTAAAGGGCCGTGGGTGACAGGAAGTAGTTATTTCATTCCTTCTCCAGCTAAGGTCATCCTGAAGGAGATTCTCTAACGTAGAACCAAAGTGGGTTTGTGACACATCACTTCACCCAAATTATCTTTAATCAAGGACTTCCATGACACCGGGCTGGTTTTGAATGCCAATACACCTAGCCTTCACCAGGGGCTAAAGGTCATTAAAAAATCACAATAGGGATTTGAGTCCATCTAGGTCTAAACCCCCTGCAAATCAGACCATTGCTCCTAGATGAGAAATTAATCTCCTGAAACTAGAGATGTCTTAGAGTCATCTGGAGACCCTATGGTTTCCTTCTCTGTCGACTATTCTTTCAACTAAAATGGCAGTGACCCAGAGTGATGTATCAGACGTGAAGAGTTAAAACGATGACTCCATTCACTTTCTTCTGGGTGTCACACCTGCTCACTCAGTGCATCAGTCTCTGTTGACCATCAGGAATGAGGAAGGAACCCAGGTGACCTGGATAGACACTCAAGAAGAAAGGAGAGCAGGACAATGAGTCCAGCTGTAAAATCCAAGGCCTGGGTCCTTTGGGAGAAGGTATTTGGTTACTTTTGGAGGTGGATTTCCTTGGAATAAAAAAAAAAGCTAATATGAAAAGCAAGCCACATTTTCTTCCAGGAAGAAGCCTCTATACTCCATATGTATTTGAAAAGAAAACTGTTTTCTGAAGGTGACAGCTCCAGAAGTGATTTCTATAGAATTAATCACTGTGAGTGTTTGAAAGGATGACAGAAGACCTTGCGACACCCCATGGGCTGCAGGTCAGCAGCACATCTCAGATGACTTCATTGTGATTCAAGCAGAATAGCAAATCTTACTCGGGTGTCCATCGAAGAATGCCATCCTGAGGGAGACAAAGGTAGCTCCAAAGTAACTGTTAGCATTTTCTCAGCCTTCTGAATGACCAGATTTTCTGAGCTAGAATTTTAATCTTCAAGGAGAAACACAAGGAGGGGAGTATTTAACTGAGCGTGTTAGTAACTCAGATAGAAAGAAGAACAAGTAGAATAAACCTTTTCACCGGCTGTAACGACATCGATTGGTAGAATGGACCAAGATGGAGAAGATGAGGATGCCGAAAGGACTCTGTTTTCAAAGTATCAATACTCTTTGGGCCATAGAAAGAGAAAACACTTTCATGAAAGGCTGCCCTCGTTAGCTTACCATAATAGAAAACTGACTGTCATAAGAAGCTCTATGTTTTACTCACAAAGTTGCCATATGACCCAAATGGCTGTGGGCATTGTCTGAAAACTTCAGGAAATGAAATTGTCTCACAGATGGATTTCTTTTCAACTCGGAACCCACTAAAAGGTGTGTGTGTGTTGGCCTTTCCTATACTCATCCACGTTATTGTAATGGTGTGCTTGAAAACCTTCCATTAAAAATTAAAATAAAATTTGGCGTACAAACTGTATCCAGATTTCCTTTTAGAGATTAACATTAAGCAGCTCCTGAACATATAGAAGAAAATGTCAGAAGCCAAATAAAGTTGATGTAACCCTGAACTAAGACGGTGTGGTAGACATACAGAGGAAGAGTCAGCCTGGAAAGATATTTGAGAGGTAGAATTGCAAGACCTGGTGACAAATTAGAGGTAAAATGTAAAGGGGCAGATGGGATAAGCAAGAGGAATAACTATAGGTAATAACCAAGTGATAGATAAATGAAAGTCTTCCATGCTCTCCATCTATTTCTACTCTTCTAATGAGAAAGAAAGAAGTAACTTTTATGGAGCAGAGAATGAATTCAGATTTAGATGTGCTATTTGAGGTACCTGTGAAACAAATAGGCGGAGACGTCTAATAGGAAGCTAGAAACAGGTCTGGGGTCCAGGAGAATGATCCGGGCTGGCGATTTGAATTTGAGACTCGTTAAGGTGATGGTCGAGATTGTCAGAAAGAGGATGTTGGAAGATAAAGGACAGACCCTTCAGGAGCATGAGCGCTTGAGAAGCAACCAAAGAGTGTAAAGCTCTGAAGGACGGACGCAAACAGATGTCACAGATGCCAAAGGATAAGAGTAGATCCATCTGTAAGGGGATGTGGTTCTCAACTCTGTAATCGGGTATAAAAATGGAGGCCAGAATTAAATGGAGAAAAGGAAGAGAGTCCCCCAAAGGATGAAGAGCACACACTTCTGACTTTATCACAGTATGTGTGATATGGAAGGTTGTCATGAGTGAGATGTGTGTACCTTTAAGTTGGGGCATTTTTAGCACTGGCTGGTAGGAGCCACCTGCTTTCCCACAGGTCCTAGCCATCTCCCCATTTGTGCTGCTGTGTAACAACCAGACTGGGAGTGAGAAAGCTGGTGTCAGGCACCTAAGACCAGTGTCGATGAAAGACCAAGCTGGGTACTAAGTGAATTTGTTCTTTGTGCCCCCGTACACCCCTCCCCGCTATGTGGCCCTCCTGCTCTTAACCCTAAGACACACATGACTGGATCTAGTTTAAGGTGGTACTTCAGCCATCTGTGAGCTGGGTAAGAATGACATGGCTTGCAGTGAAGTGCTTCCAGAAATTGCTTACGTCACCTCGTGCCATCCCCTGCCTGTCCCAGCTGGCAACACTTGATCTTCTCACCACCACCCAACGAGCCTCTCCTCATGGGACCCCACTCCCTCCCGCTTATTCTTCCTCTCTTTCCTATCCATGTAACCCTTTCCTAGAAAATACTTTAGAATCACTACAGGTACCCTGGGCACATTAGCTCACGGGGGATTTCCAAGGCTAAAGAGATCTGGTTAAAAACTAAGGTCAGGCTACGGGAACAAAAAGTCAGCTGGACTGGGTATCAGCAGGGATAGTGGTAGGGATGGGAACTGAAGAGGTACAGAATAAAAGGTAAATAATCAATGGTGATTCTAACACTTAGGAGGCAAGAAGCAGGCAGGCAAAGTGCATGGGCTTTGGTGTTGTAGAATCATCTATAAAATCCTTACTTTCAGGTGGTGTTGCAAGAAGACAATGGATTATTATATGTTAACTATATACTTGTGAGAGTAAGGAGTGAGAAATAAGATTAAATTTCTAATATGAAGTAAAAATGGTAATTCGTGATCCTCACTGTCAAAGGGAAAAACACAATATGCTAAAAAAGAGGATCATTTAAACCCTCAATCACCTTACCAGCACATATAACGTTTCAAACGTCCATGGATGGGAAGCCTCTGCTTTTTAATGAACTCTCTCCAACATTATGAAATGCTGTATTTCCCCCCATGTCCTTTCCGTGACTTAAACAGCTGGAAGGAGAAGCAGAAGGACAGGGCTGGGCAGACTGGGGGGAAGCTGGCATACCAAATTTAGCTTGGTCCCTACCTCTAAGTCATTTCTGGACTCTCTTCTGGTAGGAGAGGTCATGCTGCTATCTCTCATCCAACTATACACTTCAGACTCCCCACAAATTAATCTTCTTGCTTAATTGCCTATTACAAAGGACAAATGTCAGAGTCAATGAATTCTACTGAGAACTCTTTGCCAGAGCCCAAGATCAACAACGCCTATGTGACGTTCAGCAATCAATCCATCTCTTTTGTTATGAGTCAAGGGTACTAGCCTTCTTGGAATAATCTCCACTTAGATCCACTTTTAATTTTACCTGAAAAACCATTTAGAGTCTGAACCATGATAATATATTCTGCAGAGACCCTAAGTCTCAGCAATGGCAAGTGCTCCCAGAGTGCCTTGTTCCTCTGCAAACCTTAGCCAATTACTAAGGTGTTGGCTCCTTCTGCTACAACTGCATATAACCCTCCCTTCAAAGCCAAATGTTAAAAAGCCTCATCCATATTAACCAGCTCCCCTTGGGAAGTGTTAATTGGAAAACCATATAATGATATCTGTTTGCTAGAGACAACATCTAACCGAGGCAGAAGTGACACCACAAATATGACTGTGAAAGCAGATTCCAGGTGCCTTACCTATCCCCAAACATACACATCTGAACTCAAAAGAAGCAGGCACATCGCAGCCTTGCAGCTGGGTACTTCACGGCTCTGGGCAATACAAGACCTGTGTTGCAGATCTGACCCTCAGCAATGAGGGAAGGGATGATGTACCCTCTGCACCATCTTAGGTTTGAGTTGTGCTAAAAAGCATCCTGGAGCCCCGGTGATGCTGTGTTGCAAAGGGACTCTGTGAACCCTGGCTCATAGCCGCATCACCAAACCAACAGAAGTCTGTGGAGATGCTGGGCAGTCTGCTCCATTCTGGCCACTAGAGGGCAACAGAGTCACACGCACTCCAGGGGATCTGGTTCCATCACCTGAAAGAGGAGTCAAATGTACATGGACAGCTGCCACATTCCCCAAATTGAAATCTATGGTAATTATCCATGAAAATGAAGACTTCAGGGTCTCCTACATTATAAGGTTGTCCAGGCTCTGCTTTATCTTGTCACCTTATCTATGCAAGTTGGCCCACGGCTGTGAGCCAGCAACCTTTTGAGTTCTGCATCTTCAAGGCTGTTTTAAAGTCCTTTTCCTAATTCCACTGAAGCCACCATCGGTAACTCACCACCCATGTCTTCCCGAGATGGCAATGACCTGCCAAGAGTGATCAAGCATGGCCGCCGGCCGCGGCTTACATCCTCGTGACTCACAGACACGACTGCATCCCCTTGAACCATGGTCATCCTTCGCAACCGCTTGAACCACGGACATGGGCACCACTGGAACCTGGCCACCCTCTACATCCTCTTGACCATGGCCACCTCTTCCATCCTCCTGAAAGGACTGAGAGAGATATGAAAATACAGAGTTGGGTTGCACGGGTTGATAGAGGCTTCCCTGAACAAAACGAAAAGAAGAAATGGTATCTCCAACCCATAATCTTATAGTTGGAAAGGCCCTTGGAGATATCTAGACAATCCTCCTACTTCAAAGGCAGAGGAACTAAGGCCCAGATGTGATGGTCTGTCCAAGGTCAAACTATTTCATGCAGAGCCATGCTGGCCCTGAGGTCTCCCAGGTCCCTGGGGTACTCTTTCCTCTGCTCCATGAAACCTCCATGGGGCAATTTGTGAGACACTAGATGGGGATATAGTTAGAAACGGTGGGGGGGTGGGGGGGGCGTGTAGGGTTTCACCAGGAACAACCAGATTCAGGTGCCTAAAAAGAAGCAGTAAAGGGCTCTGAGGTCATGAGAATGATGTTAGCCAGCAACATCCCAGGAAAGGTTGGAGGTTATAATCGTTAAAACTAAATACTCAGGCAAAGTACGGCAGCCTTTATTTAGAGCCCATATTCAAACCATGGAGTTAGGGAAAGGATTTCTTCAGCTTTTGTAATCACATGATAGTACTTTAGGATAAATTTAAGACAATAATACTTCTCTCTCCATGAAAGAAAGAGGATCTTATCTTGAATTATGAAAAGGAAAGATTCATTTCCTCTTTAAGGAATTTCAGACACCAGTGAACAATTAGGAGAGAAATTTTATTGAGGGGGCTCAACTACATATTTTTGATGGGATCTCACTAAGCGAACCTTTTTCTCGGCCTTTCCTATAAAGCCGATCCTGCATGTGTTAAAACATCCAAGACTCGCTCCCCACAAAATCTTCTTCAGCAATGTGCTGGCCTGCATCAGATGCTGGTCACTGTTGCCCTTAGCATCTTCTATACCTTTTAGGATGAAAAAGTAAGAGGGTATCCTCAGGATAGTCTGCCTGGTGATCTGGAATCCTGGGACTTTCCCAGCCTCTTTTGCATTGCCCAGTATCAAACAATAGTGGAGATTTTTGCAACTCCCTCCTTGCTATTGGATCTTCTATAGCCATTACTTGAGCTAGTCTCTTCCTTTCCCTTAATTAACTATTGTGTTTAGACGGCATTCTCAGAGCCCTGACGGGGGTGGGAAGAGGGTAGCAACTTTATTAATGAAGTTATTACTTCTAAAGGTAAAGATGATGCAAGGAAGTAAACAAAGGACATCTGAGTAACTGAATAAGAAACCAATATGCCCCACCCCACTGTAGCAATTCCCAGGTGCATCATGCCTGTTTTCTCATGAGCAACCTCTCTATGGCCCTGTAAGGCTACAACATACAGAACTCCAGTGGTTCTACCAACTGGCGTTACAAGGCCAAAATAACTATGGCTTTGTTTTATTAGTGGTATAATGATTAGTAATAACATATTTATATAGTACTCTTATGAAAGCGCTTTCACATCTATTATCTAATGGAATTCTCACAACAAACTCCTGAGAGGTGGCAGGAGGCCGGTATTATCACCTCCATTTTACAGGTGGGGAAACCACAGCAGAAAGAGTGAATTAATGCCTCCTGGATGCCACGGGCGATGCAGTGGTGCACCAGCGCCCACCCCACCCCCTCAGCCCCCTGACATGGAACTCTTCATTTCCCCTTCACGAACAACAGTTTAAGTAGCAAAGAGAGCTGGGGAAAAGCACCACCCCGGTGGACACGAATTTCTGTTTTGACTTTCTTTCTTACCTGGAAATGCAGTGTGGCAATAAGCCCCAGGGCAGAGATGTAAGTGAGAGGAAGGAGGCGGGAAGCAGTTCGCACTGTGAGTCTTTAACCCAGGGTTTCTCAACCCGGGCGCCACGGGCACTGGGGCCAGACAGTCCTTTGTTGTGGGGCTGTCCTGCGCACCATAGCAAGTGTAGCAGCAGAAGCCCTGGTCCCTACCACTAGATGTCAGTAATGATCCCTCTCTACCTCCCAGTGTGACAAACAAAAATGCCCCCAGATATTGCCAATTGTCCCCTTGGGGTGCAAAATTGCTTTTGGATTAACCCACGATATTCTGATATGTAGCCTATCTCTCAATACATCTCTCTCTCCTTCTCTCCCTGCCCCTACCCCTGCCCCAGGAGATTCTTCCAGAGCTATTTATCCCCAGCCAAGATGGCCAAAAGTCTCTCTGAGTTTGAAGCTTTGTTTTTATCTCTTCCTAGATGAGCCATATCTTATCTCTTGGAGCTTCAGTTTCCTCATTTGTCAAATGTGAATTATACCACCCACCTTCCATGGTTTTCATGAGGAATAAATAATACAGAGAAAGGCTGAACTTGGGCCTGGTGCAAAGTAAGCGTCCAAATATAGCCAGAATTATTTTAGAGAGGGGGGAAAAAGGCTTTGGGCTAATGGTAGTTCAGTGAGGATGACCCCTCTTCGGGGAGAGTTCACTCCAGCTCCCTTCTCAGCCCACCTGCCTATCAGGCACCGGCGCTCAGCATCCCAGCAGAGCTACTGTGTGCCTTGGAGAGGAGGAGAGACCTGACTATGAAGACACAGGACTGTAGTAGCCCCCTAAGACGCTCTGCTTCTCCTTTGGTGACAGAGCAGTTGTCATTAACTGCTAGAACATTTATCCTTGGATATTCAATTCTATGACCTTCCCTAAAGCTTAACATTCTAATTACCTTTTGTGGCCTCCAGGACCCTGCAAGATCTGGTCACTGCCCTTTTTACTCTCCTTATCACATACCACTGTCCTGCTCGTTTGCTCTTCTATTTTCTGTTCTCAAAACTCCAAGCTAGTCCTGTGTGACTCAGGGCTTTGCTCTTCCAGTTCCCTGTGCTTAGCACGATTTCTTCCTAGAATCTCCCATGTCTATCTCCCTTGCTTTATTGAGCTCTTGGCTTAAACATCGCCTCTTCAGAGAGGTATCTCTCAGCCTCTGTAATCTAAATCAAAGTAGCCTCAACCTCTAGTCACCTATCTCATTATCTTCTCTCATTTTCTTATTAGCTCTCTTGCTTTTTTTTACCTGTATCTCCCTTTAAAATGTCAGCTTTTAAAGTCCTATGAGAACAAGGACTTTATATACCATTGTAGCCTAAACACTGAGAACAGTTATCAGGGCTGTAGTAAATGGTTCAGAATATTTACTGAATAAATGATTAAATGACCTCTTCAAGGGTGAGTCCCAGAGTCCCATGTTCTAACTCCCATGACCCCTGACACCGGTAGATAGGACCCTCTGAATTACTATGTATTTAATTCACCTGACGTATTTCTTGAGTACCATCTACGATCTCTGGAAGCAGCTAAGCCTCAGAAGACTTTTCCTAAGAGGCCCGCTCTGCCCTTGAAGAGGTGTCTTACTAAAGAGAAGAAAGCATAGCCTGCAGTGTCCTCTTGAATTCCTCAATTCTTCATGGCTAAAATTACCACTGACACTAAGCAGTAGAAAGTGGGCTGGAATGGAGAGGTGCAGACTCCTGGCCCAATTATGAACCTAGAATTGTACTTAGGAAGTACCCCGGGGAGGTCCACATCAGTAAAGGAGTTAAACTATTGGTTACCCTGGAAACCATCCCAGTCCTCAACAGCAGTACTGACTGCCACTCATCACTTCCTGGGCAGGTAGCTCTGAGGTCCAGACCCTCATTTCCAAGCTCCTCTGCCCCTCCTTTTAGGAGATCCCCATTCAAGGGCAGAGGTCAGAAATGCAGTGGGTTTAGGGTTAGCGAGTAGTAATGACGATGCGGATCCTGCCATCTGGCCTCCACCACACAGACCCTCCTGCCCTGTGAGCCAGCCAGCTGCACAGGGTCCACAGAACCCCTCAGAGACCTTGTCCTTCAGATGGCTGGCTGGCAAATCAGCTTGCCAAAGAGGCACGGCCTCGATGCTGGTACTGCTGCTTCCACATTTAGACTGCACTGCATTACCTCACTGCCAGCCAATCGGTGCCTCCCCAGGTTCAGCACACATTCTCCCCTTTGCCACAGACACTACCTCATGTCACTCTCTGCTCCTGGAACATGTTGCACATTGTGTGCCCAGGACCTGCTCGGTGGGGGAAGCAGAGAGCTCGTCATCGGAGCCACAGGCACAGCAGCCTCTCATAAAGCCAGGCCCTCCTATACCATACACATGATGTCAGCATCACAGGAATGCAATATTCCACATGCCTGGGCCCCTCTCAGTGGGGGTGAGGGTGGAGAGAGAGGTTGGAGCAGGGGTGATGAGAGAGTTCAGCAAGCTTGGAAGAAGCTAAGCTGTAGATTACCCTCAGGGCACTGCTGAGATCAGTGGCCTGTAAAACCCCTTTAAACCAGCCCTGCCAGCTCTGCCCGAGGGGAGGACGGCTGTTTCCCCACCTCCTGCCTCAAGCCCTGGCTCACTCACGCCTGCCCAGGACCACATTACAGCCACTGCCATCCCCTCGGACCAAACAGAAGAGTAGAGACCAACATTTTAGGAAATGAGAGGGTCCCTGACAACCAGGACATACCCAAGTTGTTAAAGTCAAGACCCCCACGTGGATCTTGGGACAAGCATCAGCGTGGCACCATAAGAATGGACAACCGTGCGGCCCTCTGTCCACTCAGGCCACCCTTGGGAGAGGAGACTCACAGTGAGAACAGAGCCCAGAGAGAGGCTAGGGCCGCAGCCTTGCAGTAAAGCTGTCCCACCCCTGTGCCTCGGGCAGTCCTCGGCTTCTTATGTCTCTGTGCTCATTCTAGTGGGAGACTCTCAGAGCAGGGCGTTTATCTTCAAAGGGTTTTTTTTCCTCCGGATAGAATGGGAAATGTTAATATATCTTTAAATAGAGAAAAGTCCGGGAGAGTGGGAAGGGAGTATAGGGGACAGGGCAGGAAACCATTATAAATCTTCGCGGGGTGTTCGATATTTCACACAAACGCAGCTATCTAGCAGCAATAGTGGCTCCGCAGATGAGACGCTTGCACATATGGCGGCCAGCATTCCAGGTACTGAGGAGGCAAGCATGATTAGGGAACACGGAGGAGAAAGACGAATGAGGCATGAAATCAGAGGATTCAAAACAACCTCCACGCAACATCTATGTGCACAGACAAGGGGCGGGGCTCACTTCCTGCCGACGTCACGCCTCACCTCCCACGGGCAGCCTGTCTTCCTTCGCGCTTCGCCAGCCAAGAGGGCACCTCCAGCAGCAGTTCACGTAGGTCCTACTCTAGACTAACTGCTGTCACGCCGTCAGCCTTCTCTGGGTAGAGCGACTCTATGTTCTGATAGCATCTTCTCCAGTTATCTAGTCCCCATTTGTCACACACCATGCCCGGAAGTGGGGTACCATACGCACATTCATCAGAAAAAGTTAAATCACAGAACAGACCTGTTGCGCACAGCGCAACCTGTGTAACCGAAGCTGATATACTGGATTTAAAGTACGAATAACATTTTGTGGCGGCAAAGAGGTGAGGCTTAACAGTGTCAAAAGGAAACTGATCCTGGTGTCGCACTTAGACCTTTGAGATATTCTCTCAGCTTTCAGTCCTCAGCCAACACATCTGGGTAGGAAGACATGTTTTTGCTTAGTTTAAGCACCGTGACAGTTAGAAAGTGATTCTTTGAGGAGGGAACAGGGCAGGGAATGAACTTTGGGGAGCAGAGGCCACTCCACGTCAGGGGCCACATGATGTTTCACAGAGCAACTGTTCTGCATCAGGCCCAAATCACAACAGCCAATCGTAAAAGATAAGCTGGGCCCTTTAAAGGGTTTAAAAAGGAATCACTTGCCATCAGCTACTTAAAAAGCAACAAGAACCAAAAACAAACAAACAAAAAATGGTGCAGTTAGTAGAAAAAGCTTCAGCCGCACTTTGCAAAGCTGATTTATTTCCAGCCTTTCTTATTTCATTTATTACCTAAAGGATAATGCACACATTTTCAAGACCTGGTTAAAAAAAGAAACCAATTACATAACTGTGATAGGCCTGGCAGCTGTTGTTGCAGTGAACAAACTGGACATCTTATCTCAGAGGAGTGGATTCAGAGGTCTGAGGCCTGGGCATTCTTTCAGGGTGGTCCAGTGAGCCAGCCTCTCCGATAAGAAGGACAAGAGAATTCTAGAGGTCACAGAGTGAATCTGAACCTGTGATAAGGGGGAGGGGAAAGCCACTTCTGAACTATTAGAGGACTGGAAATGAAACAGGGGCATCAATGAATTGTCTCTTCTTCTCTTTTCCTTCAAATAACATAACAATAACATCTGGTCAAATGACCCACACATAGTTAACGAACCAAGCAAATCCCCGTGCTGCCAGGCCACTGGGCACAATGTCCAGGGCCAAGAGGCCACTCTAAGGAAGAAAAAGGGAGAGGTCGCAATCCTCTCCGTAACAGAAATACCCTTTGTTGAACTGGAAAGGGTCTAGTCCATTTCCCTCTTCCGCTATTGTTGAAGAAACAGCAGGTCTCAGAGAGTCAATGATTTGTCCAGGGCCACACACGGTGCTAAACTCAGATATACTGCTTCTTCCTCCAATGTCCACTCTGGTCTTGCTACTCAAAACATGGTCCACAGTCCAGCAGCATCAACAGTACCTAGAAGCTGCTTAGAAACATGGTCTTGAGCCCACCTAGATCTACTGATTCAGAGTTCACAGTTCCGCAGGATACGCAGGTAACTGGTGTGCACATCAGAGTTGGAGAACCTCGCCCCACCCAATACTGTCCCTGTGCACGGATGGGGCAACTTCTCCACAAGGAATCTCTGTTCCCCATGGCAACTGACCACTCTTCTCCCACTGGCTGTCCCGCTCTGGTCTTTGGAATGCTTTTATGAGAGCACAGCTCACTACCGCTGAGAAACAACCTCCTCCCACTGAAGTGGGCGACCTGGGTGCCAATATCACTAAGGCATCAGCTAATTAAAGCCAGAGGTCTGCACACGTCACGCTCCCTTCCCCTTTTTTCCTTGTATAAGAGCATTTACTTCTCTGATGACAGTCCCTATCCACCATTTTGTCCCATCTCCTGTATTTAATCCACTGAAATTGACTATCTTTAGAACAGGCCCATCCTCCACCCCCAATCCCATGCGAGCTTTCCTTTCTGTTCTTAAAAGTATAGGATCTTTGTCACTCCCAATGACAAAACATTAAACTTCCCTTTAGGAAAGGCCTAGCTTTTGGTCCCAAGCCTCCACCGTTTAAGAAAGGAAATGTTTCTATGTCCAAAATACTTAAAACAGTACTCCTTGAAACATCCGGTCATAACATAACAGATCGGTCAGCTCCCAATCCCCTCAACTCATTCGCTGGACCATGGAGCAAGAAAGGATTGAGTCCAACTCCTGTATCTCACAGCTGAGGACAGTGAGACACCGTGGTCTCTGCATTGACGGGGCTCTACACCTGCAAAGGCCCCACACTTGGGAGTATACCGAGATATAAATATCCAACCTGTGTGAATCCTCTAAAAGAAATGGCCTGTTTCCACACCACCAAGAACACCATGTAACAGCAAAGAGGGCCCTTAACCCTGGCAAGAGAGCTTTACAGCTTCTGTCCTGAGCCACTCGCCTGACTCCTCATCCTTTGGCCTCTAACCTTGTGTCCCTGGCTGTGACCTCCCTTCCTACCTTGGATGAGCAGCTCAGCACCAACTGTCACTCATTTAAGGCCATCATTTCTTCCCTCTGGCTCTGCTGCCTTTGGCTGCCCTGAAGCCACCTCTTGTGGAAGCCACCAAGCCCAGAGACACAGTTCTTCAGCCCAGATGGGGAGGACATGCTACTGTCCTAGGTACATCCTGGCCAGAGAGCGGAATCTGTATTATAAGAGCCTGCACTTCCCAGGGATACTGACAGTTGGTGGAGGAAACAAGATAGGACACACCCCTAACAAATTTGCCTAACAAGGCAATAGATGAGAACCAAAGAGAATCTCAGGCAATAAGTGCTCTCAGAGGCCAGAGGTGAGAGGGTCATGAAGACTGAAGTCTTTGCTGATTTCCTAGGGAAGGTCAGCCTTATACTGGGTTTTACAGAGAGGATAGGATGAGGATCGGCAGAGAGGAGGTGAAATAAACTGGGTTAGCCCTTCCAGAAGCTTCCTGCTGGAGGGCAGAAGTGCATGGAAGTCTTCTTACACATCCTTCAGGAGAAGCAGCTTTCAGCATCGAATAGTCATTTGAAGGGAGCAGCATGCTTAGGAGGATGAATGTGCCTTTGGATCTCAGTGGTGATGGGCTTCTTGGGGCCCCTGGGTCTGTTCACCTTGAGGTCCAAAACAGCCTTAACCAGTGGAATGTTTTCCCCTGCCTGACAAGCCTATGTACAGAGAGACCCCGTCTCTTCCAGGAACCTGCAGGCACATTGTCTAAATACCTGGCATACCCCACGTCTCAGAATGCACCAGATTCTCAAGCAGTGAGAACAGCCAAAACACCGCATTACACACTCTATTGTGCCTTCCACAGCTGAATTAATAGTGGTTGCTTGTGGAGATGTTGTTGAGTCTTTTTGTCTTTCCCTCCAACATTTTCTATGGTGAATATCAGCTTTCTTTTTGTGGCTTTATTTTATGTCTGTGTTGATTGGGCATGCTCTGAAGCATGACGAAAAATATAGCATAGTCCCAACATCTCTGAGCCAAGGTGCAACCTCTAGGCTCCCATGAAGCCAAATAGCCTTGGATGCAGCACCTAACAGTGATGCCTCCCAGGTGTATTCTGCAGTATTTGTTTGGATTCTTGTTATCCTGCTGCAAGGAAGGAGGAGTAGGCATTATCATCTGCATTTATAATGTTACAGCTTGAGGCTCAGAGAAGCCAAGTGATTTGCTTAATTCCACAAAGTCACTTAGTGGCAACATCAAGCATAGAATCCAGGGTTTTTCACATCTCAGCCCAGCATACTCTCCGCCAGGCTGCAACTTTGGGGAAGTTGAACAACAGGAAAAGGCAGGTAAAAGAGGGGCACTCCACATTTAGTGATTACCTCTTATTCCAAAGAGCAGTAATTTACATGTGAATGGATGATGTTATGAATTGTATCTTTTAGGAAACTATATACAATGTTGACACCAAAGAAAGGTGTGTGGATGATAGAAACGTGTAACGTGCTGAGGGGAACATTCGAGAGAACTAGCGAGTGATAATGCAGTACAACAATTTTTTCAGTTATTCAAAACATTAACTATTGAGAACATAAACAGAAATAAACAGGACGGCATGCAAGAATAAATTTTATGCTGCAAAATTCAGGTACAGATTGTACTTTAAAAAAAAAGTTCCCTTAGTTCCTGATTTACACACTCTTATGTTGTACTTATTTTCTCTTGCTTATACTTTATTAACCATCTTAGTTATTTCAGATGCTATACAAAATCAATTTAAAAATTTTTTAAAAAGTGAAGGAGCTCATACTAGATATAGTAATAACAGCTGACAGCCAGACAGTGAAGAAGCAAGCAATAAACAACTAAAAAAATTTTTAAAGCTAACGAGTTGGTAAAGTATACAAATGTAGAAATATGAAGCCAAAAGCCCTACATCCAATGTAGCAATAATTATATTCATGATTATGTCCTGAGTCTTTTGAAAATGATAAATTATGACTGCTATCCCATAAGATTTTTTAGAAAATGGGAAAGCATTCAGTTTGGAAAGATGACTGGCAGATTAGCTCAGATTAAAAATAGTTTGAGATGTGTAAAGGGATAAAATCTGAAAATTTCTCTTAGCAGGAACTTCTCATTGTCCAAAAATGGGAATCTTTTAGAAGAATCTTTAGAGGAGTGGTTCTAAAACTTGAGCATGATCAGAATCACCTGGAGGCCTTGTTAAAGTCAGTGGATTTCTCATCTCATTTCATCTTTACAACAATCCTATGCTTTTATTATTCCCATATTCCATAGGGGGAAAACACATTTCAGAGAGGGTAACTAACATACCCAAGGCTACACATCAAAATCTGCTGATTCCATGGGTTGTGGTGGCAAAGGGGATTTGCATCTCTGACAAGTTTCCAGGTGATGCTGATGCTCCTGGCCCACAGATCACATTTTGAGAACCACTGCTTTGGAGGCTAACCAGAGAAATTAGCAATAATGGAAAGAAAGGGACCAGTAACAGATGCAAGAACAAGTGGGTAGAAAAGGCCAAATTCTCTTTCACGACCTTCCCAAAAGGACAAACACTCCCATGGGCTCCTGTGACTCTTTACCCATCAGGGACCAGGGCAGAAGCTGGTGGGCTGAATGCCAAACCAGTAGTTGAATGTGAGATATTTCTTTTCCCATCCAAGCCTAGACTCTTTAGAAGAGCCTCA
This sequence comes from Pteropus alecto, assembly GCF_000325575.1. Taxonomy (NCBI): domain Eukaryota; kingdom Metazoa; phylum Chordata; class Mammalia; order Chiroptera; family Pteropodidae; genus Pteropus; species Pteropus alecto. Next base: position 5,829,283 of record NW_006494609.1, on the reverse strand, counting down.
GGCCTCAATGGGCCTCACTCCCTCTTCAAGCTTCTCGTCTAAGGCTCTTCCTGGGAGAAAAGGTCCTGGGCCTAGGTGGGGTAACGAGCGCCTTCTCCAGCACTAGGAGATGTGGTATAATTCCCCAGGCAAGCACTACTAGCCGATGTTGTCACAGGCACAGCCCTGCAGGAGCCTAGCAAATCCTGATACATGAAGTGTGTTGACACAGGTAATCTCATAAAGATGGATTTGCCATTTGCTCAAAAGCTTTCGGTAAAGACTGTCAAAGGTAAAAGCAGATGCTAGAAGATCAGCGCTCTCCTTCAAGGTCCTCTTGGGGACAGGGGCCCTGGCTCACCTTCCTTCTGCTTCCTCAGGGCCCCTGAGCACAGATCACAGAGCTTTCTCAAGGCAGTGGGGGCAGTCTTCAAACACCCTTAATCTTGTCTCCAGTACAGAGTCCAGGCTGAGGACTGCAGGCTAAGCGAGCAGAAATGGGTGCTGTAAGAATATTTACTGAGCACTTGCTGTATGTCAGACACTGCATCATCACATTTAATCTTCGCAACAATCCTGCATGACTTCTGTCCTCACAGATGAAGTGGCTTACCCAGTGTCACACATTCTAATGCTGCTGATTGAAACTCTTACACTACCTGGCCTACAGTGCGGAACTCATGGGGTCCCTCTCTCCTCGCTGGCTATTCCTTCTCTGTCTCCTTTACTGGACCCTTCTCATCTTCCTGCTCTCTAATCAGGTCAACAAACCTGGTCTGTAAAAAGCCAGATACTAAATTTCATTGGTCTGGCCAACCAAAAGTCTTGGTCGCAACTGTTCAACTCTGTAGCTGTAGCTCAAAAGCAGCGGTCAACAACGGATGAAGGAATGCAAATGGCTCTATTCCAATAAAACACTATTCACAAAAAGAGACAAAAATCCAGTCACAGTCTGCCAATTCCTGGATCAGCCCTTCAACCTCTTCACTACTGACATCTCTCAGTTATCATCCAGCCTAAGGACTCTAAATAACAGTACGCTTAGGACTCAAATTTTTAACTCCCAGACTTCCCCCGAAAGTCAAATCTTATACATAGAACCGCCTATCTCATGTCTCCACTTGAGTATCTCATAGACACTGAAACTCAAAAAGTTCAAAGCTCAAGCCCTAATTTCAACTGCCCCTCCCTGCAAAAAAAATAAATAAATAAAAAATAAAAAATCCTGCTTCTCTCTTTTTCCATCTCAGTAAACGACAACTCATCATTCCAGACACTCAGGCCCAAAACCTTGACAACGTGCTTGGTGTCGACCTTGCTCTCTCTGTCAACAAATCTTGTCGGCCTTACCTTCAAAACAGACCAAAATTGGACCTCTTCTCCCGCCTCTTCCACCACTGACACCATGGTCCAAACTGCTATCAGCACTCAGCTAGATTATGACAACTGCTTCCTAACCAGTCTCCTTCCTCCCTCCCTCATCTCCTAAATGTCTATCCTGGCATTAGCCTTTGACAGTATAAATCACAGTATATCACTTTCCACTCAAATCTTTCTGTGGCTCCAACTCGCCAGGTGCATTCCCACCTCAGGGCCTTTGCACTGACTTTCCTCTGCCTGGCACCATTTCCCTTGATATCCCTGGGCTCACTCTCTGAAATGAGCTCAAATTGAGCTTCGACACTGAGGCCTTTCTGGAATTTCTACAAAAATTAATAGTACCCCTCCCTATTCCTTTACCCTGTCATATTTTTCTTCATGGCACTTAATCAGCACCTAATAATATGTCATTTCCTTTTGTCCATCTTCCCCAAACAGAATGTCTGCCACATGAGGACTGGGGCTTTGTCTGTTTTGCTCACTGCTGGAATCCCTGAACCTAGGGCTGTGCCTGTTATGGAGTAGGCAGTCAACATTCTTTAAAATAAATGATCACAGTTAAAAAAATTACAAAGGATTGTCATCTGAATTCTGCAACCATTCTCGCAAACAGGCAAGACATTTTACTGAAGAAGCTGAGGCACAGAGGCAGAAAGCCTTGCTGACAGTAACACAGATCATAGATGAGTTGACTCTAAAATAGAGTCCTGATTGAAGGTCTGGTTGGCCTCTCATGCAGAAGATGAAACACATAAATTTTCTCCAATGATCCCTCCAGGGATAAGGAGGTTGTGCTATGGAATTATTTTTGTATTTTACTAGATGACTGCCAAAGCAGTGCTTATCAAGTTATTTCACCAGCGCCTGTCCCTGTCACAAAGAATTAGAGTACATACCATTGATCCTGGTTGAGAACGAGAGAACAGCAGAGCTGGGGGGGGGCGGGGAGGGGGTGTTGATCAGGAAAGAAACAGGAATGATATGTATGTCCCCAGCCTTTTTGGCACCAGGGACCAGTGCTCCTATGAGAATCTAATGCCTGATGATCTGAGGTGGAGCTGAGGCGGTGATGCTAGCCCTGGGGAGCAGCTGCAAATACAGATGAAGCTTTGCTCACTCGCCTGCTGCTCCCCTCCTGCTGTGCGGCCCAGTTCCTAACAGGCCACAGATTGGTACCGGTCTGCAGCCTGGAGGTTGGGGTCCCCTGCTCTAGAAAAGTGATTTTTAGCCTTTGGACCATAGCCTTTTTAGATTATCTAAAGATTTTGAGGATCACCACAGGAGAGAAGCTGCATTTTGGATCCACTGATAGAAAAAACGCTGATGACAAAAAGCTTATGTAAACTCAGTATCACTGTTACATCTACAAATAGCATTCTACAAACATCTGAAACAACACACAGACTGACAGCTCACATACATGAAAATACCGTGCACCTCTCCGAGAGGCAGTGTGCTTTAGCGATTAGGAGGGTGGCTTGGGAGCCGGATGGCATGGATTTTTAAAACTATGACCCCACCTCCTAATAATAGAGAGACCCGAGACTTACTTTATCCTTCTGTGCCTCGGTATCCTCATCTATAAAGGGGTTAAAATGTTATCAGCTTCACTGGGTTACTGAATTGAATAAGTACATGGAAGTTCTTCAAACGGTGCCTAGCATATCACAGATGTTCAATAAATGGTTACTGTATTATTTGGAGCAGACAATGTGCTATGTTTGGAAGGGTCTCAGCCCCAGAGAACCCAAAAATTCACAGCATGGGAACTGCTGCCCTAGAACAGTGCTTTGCAACAAGTGAGGCAAGCAGGAGAATGGCAGTCACATGCAGCTTTCACAGCACCCTGGGAGATCCTGTCACTCAACCATGAGCATCACAGTACAGGAGAGTTTTCAAGGTACCATGCTAATTCACTGCAGAGATATCCAGAACCAACTCTGTTTCATTTCTAGTTTCTGCAGACTGATTTATACCACTGTACTATTAGGACCTAATTCTATTGCAACAAAACGATGGAAGCTGTTCCCTGGGGTTTCTTATAAAGGGATTTTTGTATCTGTTTGTAACCAATAATATCCATATTAGTAGATTTAATAGGTTAAAAGCTGAAGACTCTACCTCGGTGGGAACTGGCAATACTTCTTTTTTATCTGCATTGGGATTTTTTCATTATAAATAAATGTCATTATAAATATATGATCATTATTAAAAGACAAGAAGATATAAAAAGAAGACCATCATCACACAGTTTTCCCTTTCCCTATTTCCCAACTCTATTAAAATTCTGGTGAACTTCAGGAAGCGTAAGTCTTAACTCCATATCTGGTTAGCCATCTTCCTAAGAACACTATGGCTCTGGACCTCTGCTGGAACTCATCTCCCAAGCTTTGATGAGCCTCTCTGATGACCCTGGGTGAGCCCCAGGGGTGGCAAGAAAGGAAGATGCTTTCCCTGGGTAGAGCTTTTATCCCAGAGGCCTTGATCAGAACCATGCAACACCTTGCAGAAGAGTCAGCATTGGAATTTCAGCAAAATTTCCAGATAATTCCATATGCAAAGGAAAAATAGGGTGTACGTGCACACACACGTGTCTCTATACCTAGAAGCTTTCTAGAAGGAACTACATGAAACTAATGATGGCTGTTACCTCTGCAGAACAGAACTGAGGGTCTGAGGTAAATAAGACCTTCTCTACATATTTGTTTGTTTGTTTAACATTTATATTGATCTTCCTATATCATGTATTGTATCACATGTATGCATTATTTTCCCGATAACAAAAATTTTAAAAGATATTGTCTGATGATAAGACAAAGAAGCAACATGGCTGTTTCTCAGAGGAGTGACCTAAGCAGTAATGGGAGGAGGCTGTGATAGGGAAGAGAGTATACCATAAATCTGCAGGCTTGCTTTTAAAAATGCAGTGCAAGCTGACTGGCAGCTGCTTGAGATCTCACGGGCTCCCTCAACTCCAGATCTCCCAAATCCTAAAGTGCCTTTCTCAAGCACTATAGCTGTGAGCAGCCATAGGCTCATCCACAAATGTCCTGAACTATGTCTCATTGCCAAGGAGAAACCTGTTTTCTATACTCCAGCCTTACAGATGATGGACATAACGATACCAAGCAGGATGCTGTAGAAATAAATAAGCACCTTATAGAAGACAGATATCGATCAAAGAAAGGTACAAACAACCCTTAATGAAGAGATGCTAATGCTGAGAACTTTTAAGTCCTACCAGGGCTGGTTTTAGGATGGGCTGAGCTCAGCTATGAGCACAGTGTGAACCCTGTGCATCTTTGAAGTTGATCCCTGCTCTTTCTATTCAGTTCTTCCTGCCCTAGCGTAACCAGGCATCCAGCAAGCTATTATGTGGGTTGCAGGATTCTCACAGAATACACAAGTGCACAATGTAATCACCACAATATCAGACAGCAGAGGAAGAAATGTCAGTAAAACTGCCACTGTCTCCAGAGAAGGAAATATACGTTCAAGTGGGGAAAAAAACGAAAAAAACAAAAGTATACGAGAGTAGATAAAAGAGTATTTTTACAAACCTGGAGAAGTTAAGAGCAAGGCCAGCTGGACCAGGTTAGTATCAGATCAATAGCTGACGCCACCATAGTAAGTTTGCAATCTTGGTCAAGTAGCTCTCTAAGCCTCAGTTTCTTTAACTGTAAAAATAGGTGACATACCTAATCCATAGGATCAAATGAACAACTTACATAAGACAGGTACTGGCATACAAATGTTTCATAAATGCTGGTCTGTACTGTTGTCTGTGCAGGAGTATGTGACAGAGGATGCCATGGTAAGAGGTTGAGGATAAGCAGAACTTTCTCCTTTCCCAAGGACATTGGATACAAGATCTCCAATATATACAGCTCAGGTAACTCTAACTAAGGGGAATGAAACAACCCTTTGGAACCCTCGGCGCTGGCCTGGGCCCTACAGTGGTCAAACCCACCAGTACAAATCATGTACACAGTGGGCAGGAGTCAAGGAAGGACTACAACAGAAAGGCACTCTTGAGGTCATTTCCACAAACTTTTCCCATAGGCAAAAACCTCCAGTGAGTCTGGGCTGGCCAAAGGTAAATATATCCTGACCTGCCCCAAAGTGAGAACAGGTGCCTATGCATGCAGAATGCTGAACTGGGTGCCAGTGGTGCGGGCGAGGGGGAGAGGGAGGGCACACGAGGTAATTCCTCCACAGGAAGGAGTTTTTAGTTGAGTAGCAGAGAAAAAAATGTCCTCCAGGAGCCAACTAAAGAACGTTTCAAAGAAGAGTGAGTCTGCAACACAGATGAGCATGGTGCCAACTGAGGATGAGTGCTGAGCAGCAGCAGGAGAGGGGTAAGTTGAGGCTAGCCATGACAATGATACTTAAGTGATTGGCAGCCTCTTAACTTGGGCTGCTAACAGCAGTCAGAGTGGGTAGGCTGGCATGGGTGCATTTCAGCTGCTGCCAGGGTGTCCCCACCTCTTAACGCTCATCATGGGTCCTAGTGGTACCTACGGCCTCTTCAATCTACGGGGCAGGATCAACCCAAAAAAGTAGAGCCTAAGATGCAGCTTCCAGTCCAACAATGGAATGGCAGTAAATAAATCTAACTGCAACGACAATTAGCATTTGAAGACCACATACCATATAATAGACTTAGTTTTCCATGTTTTCTTAGTATTAACTCACTTAATTCTCCCAACAAGCTTATGAGATGCATACCATTATTCTATTATTACTGTAATTTTTCAGAAGAGGAAACGGGCATAGAGAGGTTAAGTAAGAAGATGGAATGACTTTGGAGAACGTTTTGACCGATGTGCTCTGCTGTCAATCACGATTCTTTCCCATACCCCACACTAGTTATTTCTTAGCCAGAGGTGCAGGTTAACAAGCAAACTGTGGCTGTGAGACTTAATAGATAACTTAAGTGAGCTTTCATGCTCCTATCTTAGTCTCAGGAGCAAACTCTTGTAGAGAATTCAAATAATGGAGCACAAACCCTGTCCTTGACACTGTGAGGAGGTACTCCATTGCTGGCTTTCTCCTCACATTGCCATGTGCCTCTAGCTCATCTCCTTGTCCTATGGCTCTATCATCCACCACCCTCCCCGCTCCCAAGTGTATTAATTGTACATTGAAACAGCCATGTGTTTCTCACTGTGGTCTTTAACAATCGCTGGAAATCTAAGTTTGGACACGGTTGGCAATGGGGCTAGGGAGCTAGTGATTATTTTAGCTAGAGAAGTAAAGTGGATAAGGCTGGCTTTACCCTAAGAAAAACAGATATTAACTGAACTATTTTTATCGAAAACTATTTATTCTGTTCTAGGAACATGTTTGTTTAAACTGGCTCTGAGCACTTTGCCATCAAGAATCAGCCAGTAAGGTACCTCTAAGTAAGTCATACTAGTAGATGGAGCCCAGGTGCACAAATCTGTGCCAGGAGGGCATGTGTCTGTGTACACGTGGGAAACTGTGCTAATAGTGACAATTGTATTATGCTCGAATCCTAGTATAAACAATCATGAGTCACTGGAGTCCATCTAGGCTCAGAAAACCTAGACTTTCACTGAGGTGTCTGTCTGAATTCTGTAACAGGCTGTCAGTGTCCCTTGAACTTGCAAAAACTCAGCTTCCAGGGCAGTCTTTCTCTGCAAACCAACTTTCATGGAGGAAAAGAAACACCATGGGAGTATTGAGAAAGAGTCCCTATAGATGCTTATTTTTTAGGGGCTTAGATTCCTACTCCTATTGCTTGGTGAAGCATCCTTAAGTCCCAATCTCTTTGTCCCCACTGGCTTGTTTCCATTTCTGAGTGACTGTAGCCCCTGTAATCCAAGAAGGCTTACAGAAAGCTCTAAGTGGGTTAAAGGTAGTAATTCAGCAACAGCAACATGTTTCCAGGCCCCAGATGCCTCAGTTTAACATGTGACTTTGGCTGAGAACAACACGCCCAAGATGCCAACATCTCCATGGTGTTCTCCGGGTCAATGGTTCTTCGAAGTAGGTCTCTCTCTTCCTCACCACCACAGTAATATTTGAGCCAATCACTACTCTCCAGAGGAATAACTTAAAGTTTTCTTTTTCTTTTTGAATATCTTAGAAACAGAGCTTGGATGAAAAGGAAATAAGACAAAGAGCAAACAGGAAATAAACCAAAAACTCATTTCCAAGCAGACCAACCCATCATTTCCATAGACAGAGGTCCATACCCTGGTCTCCTAAACAATCTCATTTTTCAGAATGACTCTAGTGCTGGTGAGCTCCAGGGAAGAACACTCTGTCATAGTGACCCATCCTCAATTGTCTCGCAGCAAGAAATTTAATCAATTTAGATGTCCCCATAAAGCTTATCTGATTCTATTCTAAATCTGCAGAGTTTACCTTTGTATGTGCTAAATAATTAATGTAATTACATAGAATCCGTGTGCTATCTAACATAAATTATGTGCCCAGAACTCATGATGTACCTGCTTGAGAGCCTTAATGTGATTTAACAGATAAAATCCACTATTTACCTGAATCATTTGTCAAATTTTGAAGCCATGATAATTTATGCACCCAGACTTGATATGCACACTATATTCACGCAGCTGCTCAGACAACTCAATCAGTTTTTTAAATACTCTTAATTTCCCTATGAACCCACAAAAAGCAAAGTACTCTAAAAAAACTAAATGAAACCAAACCAAACCTCCAATGCCTCTTGGAAACAATCAAACAAAAGACAGCTGGGCCCCACGGGTCTTGTGTGGCATTGTCTCACAGGAGCATTAAACCAGCATCAGCAGAACTGGGCTGCAGTCACAGTTTCACTAATTTATCTGTAGGCTAGAAGGCAAGACATCTAACTTCTCTGACTCTGTTTCTGTACACAATGTTAAAATTCTTTTTTATTCGCCCATAATTCCTCTCTAAAGAGATATACTAAGATATTAATGGTGGTTAATACCTGCCAGTCTTTTCTCCAGGCAAATTTTTATCTACGTCCATGTCTTTATCCACACACATACCCATATTAATAGTCATATCCATGAGACAATAGTGTATAAAAAAACAAGACTGAATTCTTAGCTCTTTCTTAGCTCTTTTCTGTCCCTAAAAAATTCTGAGATTGCGGAAATAATGAGGACTAGCAATTGCCCTACGGTTGGTGTAGGTGGTAGAGTTTAAAGTTATGTAGTAGAAGCCCACTGACTCAGAACGGTTAGGAGTCGTTTCCTCTGGACGGTATGCTTATGGGAGATTTTTGTATTTTTTATTTTGTTTATGTGCCGTTTCTGCAGTAAACGTGTATTTTTTAAAGTACTGTTGAAAATTAAGAAGAAAGCCCTCAGCAGACAAGGCCACTGGTGTTGTTCATGGCACCACGAGGGAAGAATTGAGATGGATATATGGGGACTGATACTGATCCAAAGGCAACGCCACAGAGATGGCAGGGCAGAGGAGGAGACAAACGCTAGCAGAAAAGGTCCGATCAGGGCGAGCACTGCTCTTTCACCTGCCTCTCTCTATTTCCTCCGTTTTAATTTGGGACAGGGAGAAAAAGGACAGCTGCATTATTAATGCATTAATTATGATAATATTCTGTGCGCGACTAATACATGTCAAACCATCCTTATGCCAAATTGAAAACTGACATTTTTACTTCATGAATATTGCTCCATCAGTGACATTTATTGTACGTTCCCAATCTTGCTACAGTGAATGTCAGGTCAACTATCAAGCGTTTGCTTTCCTTCCACTTTATTTCCTATTTTAAAGCAGTAAGCTGTCACTGCTAATTGGGATGCAAAGTCAGATTGCACTCGGAGAATCTGAGGCCTCTTGCTTCCTGTACATCTTGCTTTGGTCCCTAGAAAACTATTCTGGACCAGTGCTGCTTATCTATTTTTGTCTCCTTCTTTATCCTACTTACACCTGAAAACACCGCCACTGCCCCAGTGTGCCCTCTCTCTATTTTTTTGTTTCTCTTTTCTTCAGAGCACTCATCGTTATCTAGAATATGGCATATTTATCTATTTTCTTGATTGCCAGTCACTCTCCAGTAGAATATGAACTCTCTGAGAGCAGGAAGTTTTATCTTCTGCTATATTCCCAGCACCTAGGACAATCCTAGCAGTGTAGGTCTTCGATAAATATCTGTTGAGAATACATGAGCCACTCTGCATAAGTAGACGTCTTGGAACCCCCAGACATGAAGTGTTCTAGCAAAAAATGTTAGCCCATTTAAATCGTACCAGTTATTTGTGGCCTACGGAATAAAAAATTTTAAAAAGCTGTATATTCTGGTACTCATTTTGCATCTCTCATTTCATGTTCACTCTGAAAGCCCTCAAGTGTACTCCCCCACTCCACCATGTGTCTATTATACTACTGTCCCATAATCACTCATTGCTCACCCAGTCTCAACTGCCATATTTCCTAGAAATTTTCACCAATTTCCATCTACACAGTTCCTAAAGCAACCACCAAGCATTTATTCATTACCTACTATATTTTCATCCCTGGACTACGGAGTATCAAAGAAGAAAAAGCATCACCTCTGATGGCAAAAAAGTAAAATATAGTTGGAAGAAAAGAGAACTCTGGCTATAGTGGCATCTGGAAGTTCTGCTATAATTTTAAACTGGCTCTTCTCCAAATTTTCATGTGAAAACACAGATTTTATGTGTTTAGTAGAATATTCTGAGAGGGCATGTCATCAATAACATTAATTATATTAATGAAAGCATGAGTCATTATTAGTAAATAACATTATTGATGCTCACATTGATTATAATCATAGCAATCATCAAAAAGATAAATCATGACTTTTTACCAATAAGGAAATCAAAAAGAAAATGCAAAATGTTTGTGTTGGTTTAAGAAATAAAGAATGTATGTGTGTACATGTGCATAGTAAATTTGTGTCTGGTGAATAAACATACAATAATGGCAAACTGCATAAGATAATTCATGGCAAGCAGTTACTAAGTGCCTGAGGCTGAAGGAATTTAGTAGCACTCAAAAGGGAGATTAAACAGGCCGGGCTACTGGGTGCCTAGTGCTGTGCCAGAAGTTATAGAAGATACATAAAAAAAAAGACAATTTCTTGCTATACCCTCACCCCAACTGAGCTGGGAAGCCACATGGCACCATTTCTATTACTTTAAGAAATAGTATTCTTCCTATCAAAAAGACATTATATTTTTAAAATAAACCTTCATTTATTTAAAGAACTGTCCTTTATATTGAAATGTCCCTTTTATAATACAGTGGCAATACTAGTTAAAATGTCTCTTTTATAATACAGTGGCAATAGTAGTAGATGAAACATTAAAAAAAAAATAGTTCACAATATCATGTTAGTTACCACAATTCATTCTAAAATATTATTTTGAAACTCAAAAGTTAGGCAATCGTGACTCCTGACCAATAACAGTGGGATTACGACCATAGGAGAATGTATCCGCTAACGATCTTAGAAAATGGGTGTGAGCGTCCTGTAACCAAGTCCTAATATATTACATTATTAAATGTAGAGAGAGAAATGAAGACAGCACCCAAACAGCACACATGCCCTCTAGGACAATTAGAAGTCTCCACAACATAAAATAGCCATGTAAAGCTCCTAGATGAGTCGACTCCAATGGGCTTTATTTCAGCTCCATATTCAGAGGACAGCCCATCATGGCCTCTGGAAAGTGAACGCACCAGACATTTCCCTGTGCAGCCAGCCAGGGCCCTGGCATCTAGACACATTAAAGGTAGACAGGATCTCTAGACCACGCTACCTAGTGGCCGCGAGACGACCAGCTACCTTTCACGTGCGTGGCTTTCTGACTGACACGCAGAAGAAGGGCAAGCAAGAGAGAAGGGGAGAGGAGAGTCAGCCAGGACTGAAGGGACTGAACGGGCAGGAGGAGAGGAGCGACAGGAAAGGAAGTGCAGTCACTGGCAGCTCCGCATCGTGTCAGTAGAAGCGCCAGATGTGAACTGTAATTACTTTTCCCGCCCCCCAACGCTGTTCATGTTTTACAAACCAGTACTGACACTTGAACAAAGAGCCCTGAAAAAGCAGGCAGGAGCCAGGTGCTCTACCCAGAGCCTTCTCCAAAGAGCGGAGGAGACCGTGGTGGCAGCTTCCCAATAAACACACTGCGAGGAGCAAGTGCATAGGTTTGGCAGTATATGTACTCACTGAGCATAAGGAAAATTTCATTGTGAACCCTTCGGTCACAGTGTTTGGGAGCTGGTAACTCGGTGGGTTATTTGAGAGAGGAGAGAAGACGGAAGGTTTATAAGGGCAGCCAAGAAGCTGCAGCGTACCCTGGTTCCAGTACAGACCCCACATGGGTTCGTTTGAGCCCTCGAGGAAATCTCGAGACCAGTGTGGGCATGCACTTTATGTTGTATAATCATGTGTGTTTGTGTGAGATAATGAGGGGTCCCCCCCGCCTTTGCACCTCTACCCCTGTTCAACGCCCAAATCAAAAGCGATGGTATTCTTAAATATCAATGTCTAACATCTAGAAAATGCTGAATGCTTGTTGAGTTGAAAAGACTTGAAATGGAGGAGACTACAGCCAAGCTGTACTCCAGACACTATCCTATTTCATAAACTTTTCTTGATTCTCCACTCATTTGGGGGTACATACCTTGCCAACAAAATGGACACGTATCCCTGAAAAGCAACTAACACTGCACACAAAACCGAAAACTCATTTTTGTCTTCTAAGTTCAAAGATAAAATCAGGTCTCCAATCATCAGACTTCAGTCGATTTTACCTCCTAAATATTTCTTCCTCTCTCATCTCCATCCTCATGTCCTCAAATAACTGCCCCCTCATTAGTCTCCCTGCCTTGACTCACTCGTCCTCCAATCCAGGCTCCAGAGGGTGGTCAGTTATCTTAAAAAGTTTACTGTTCGGAAACCATCATTGGCTTGGCATCATTCACTGGGCGAAGTGAAAAAAAGGATTTGATGAAAGAGCTTGAGAACCATAAATGGAAGATGAATGAAAAGGCCAGCAGACTGCCACAATAGCAAGGATGACATCCCAGGAACAGCCTGATGGGGGCCCCTGTTGCTGGCACCGCCACCACGGGGGGCCCAGATGGGCTGCTGCTCCCACCCCTGCCATCACCAAAGTGAGTTCTTCCTCCCACCCGCTGGGCCTGGCTCACATGATTTTCTGAAGTTAGGGAAAGTGAAATTAGGCTTTGGGGTTTCAGTAACAGAAGGAGGGTCCCATCTCCCTTTCAGACTCACCCTGGTAAACTGCTCAAACACAGAAAGGGGGCTCGGCTACCAGGCAGTTTCAAAAAATCACAAATACAATCACTAAATCAAATTGTAAGTTAGACTTTGTCTGCCTGCCTATCTCTCAGAACATGGTAAGCACAGCAAGGGTCCACTCCCACTCAGCCCTGTTCCCTAGCCCTCAACACAGCGCTTGACCAGACACGGAAGAAGGAAGACCTGACTGCCTCTTTCTGTCAGGGTTTTATAAGCTAGAAGGCTGGACGGATGCTGCTGGAGAACTGCTTGGTTACCCAAAGTTGAACAGGCTTAAATTTAGGATTAGAACTTGGAACCAGAATTAACTTGACAGTATTTCCTATCTGAGCTTCGAGCTGAACCCAAAGAAGCCCTACAACTTAAATAAAAAAATTTCCAAATAGGTAGAATGGCTCCAAGAAAAATCATCTTACCTTATACAGCATCTACTATGTGCCAGGTAGTCTACATATGGTAGGCAATTCATTTAATGCTGATGAACACGGTTATGGGCTGAAAGTTTTATACTCCCCAAAATTCATGTTGAAATCCCGACCCCCAACACGATGACAGTAGGAGATGGGGCCCTTGGGAGGTAATCAGGCCATGAGAATAAGCCCTCGTGGATGGAATTAGTGTCCTTATAAAAAGAAACATAAGAGAAATGATTGTTCTCTCAGCCATGTGAGGGTACCTGACCTGCCAGCACCTTGATCTTGAACTTCAAAATTGTAGGAAATCAATGTTCTTTGTTTAGGCCACAAAGTCTATGGTATTCTGCTAGACATCTTGAATGAACTAAGAGAAATCCTTTGAAGTAGATACTATCCCCATTTTCAGATAAGGAAACCTACATCATGTGGAAATGGAGAAAGTGTTAAAACTGCAAAGTCGCAGGTCCCACCCAAACCTACTGAATCAGAATGTCCGGTGGCGGGGCCCAGCCACCTATCATAACAAGCTCTGCCAGTATTTCTTATGCCCACTAAAGTTTGAGAACGACTTCTCTAGAGCAGTTTTTCCAGAAATGTGGTACATTTTCCCTCAAGGGTGCCACATGGATGAACTTTTTAAAAGTTTTAGAGGTTCAGTATTCATTTTATTATGTATTGGGTAAATAACCCGACTAACACATTGAACCCATGATTTTGCAGACATACTGCTTAAGAAGATGTCAAATCTGCATAAGTCAAACAAGAGAGTGTTTAAAAAAAAAAAAAACATACAGTTATACGAAGTTACAGTAAAAACAGTGAACCTGATACATAAATTACTAACAGTTGGGATACACTTCACACCTCCAGTCCCAGTTGTAAACGAGGATGAGAACATAAGCCCCACTTTTGACTGAACTTCTTCTAGGATCCTCTGCCCTTTCTAAAATCTCCTCTACCCAATACCTAAATTTAGCATTGAAGCCTTTTTCCTTCAATCCTAATTAAAATCGAGAGAGAGAGGTTTGTAGTTCTATCTTCTCTGATAGGATGAGAGCTTGAAAATCCTGAATGAAAGGTACGAGGGAGGAGGAAAGACTATAAAAGTGGAAAAGGGCTCAGAATTGGAAAGCTGCAGGTGACAAAGACAAAGTCTGCCATCTTCCCCAATTATTGGTCCCAGTGTCACTCACCACCCATCCCTGGGCACTGTTGGCTAAAGGAGCTCAAAGCTGCTAATTTAAAATGGGAAGGGGTGGACATGGTTCCATAGTGCGGCGGTTAGCACATCTGCTTTACACGCAGAAGGTCCTGGGTTTGTGCCCCAGTGGAGCCACGGTCCATGGTCTATGGCCATGCTATCCTGAACAAGCCTGATATCTGATTTTGGAAGCTAAGCAGGGTAGGGCCTGGTTAGTACTTGGATGGGAGACCACCTAGGAAGACCAGGTGCTGCAGGCATAAATAATAATAATAAATTAATTTTAAAGATGGGAGTCCACCTAGGAAGACCAGGTGCTGTAGGCATAAATAATAATAATAAATTAATTTTAAAAATGGGAAGGGGTGTTCAGAGCCAACATCATAATTTTTCTACTATTACTAATAACGCTTATTATTATTATTCATGATAAAGCCTTTAAACCCTACTCAATAGGAGGTTTAACAAGCCCATTAAGAACAGGAAACCTTCTTCCTGCTTGGCACTGTTCATGCACATCACTAGGAGACACTCGCTGGCCAGGGGAGCCCCATTAGCTCTAACCAAGAGCTTTGGCAGGAGTTCATGGAAGGAAAGTCGATCCTTCAAGTAGAATTAGTGCATGGTCAGTGAGGTCACAACCCCCACCTGGCTGGGCTGTACTCTCAGCCAAAGATCCAGAGGTGCACCAGGATCACTCCATAATAGTGCTGGAGACAGGGATCTTGCCGTTCCTCTACCTTCTGAAGCCAACTGGGCACAGTCTACCAGCACGGCCAGCTATGGGGAAAGCTGAGAATAAAAGCCAGCTTCCTGTGCACTCAGAAGCCCCTGTGCACTCAGAAGCCCCACTCTGTAATGGCTCCTTTAGAACCAAGAGGCTACTTCTAGACCCATTCTTCTACGGTCCCCTTAAGACTCAGCTTTCTTGTCTCCCTCCCTCAAGAAAGGACCATGCCTAGCTAATCCAGTAAGCAAAGTCACCGACAGCATTTAAGGGCCACCCACGGTGGAGAGCCTCAATACACAATGTCTGACCCAGGTAAGGAGGAGCCAACACTCATGTCCCCCAGGAATGCTCCTCATGAACAGGGGACTGGAAGGATTCAAAGCCATGAACCCAATGAAAGACCTGTGCCCAGATGAGACCACTTAGGAAATATGTTCATACAAGGGGATTTCTGGATCTTTCAGTCCACCCCCACCCCCACTCCGAGCCCCCACGCCAAATCACACCCGAGACACAGACTGGACTTGGTCTGCATTAAGGCTGATTTCCCGATACAGAGCTCAGCACTTCCCACTCGGAGTGCCGCTTTCTGCCCAGCAGAGGGCAGCAGCTGTCAGAGGCTGGAGCCACTGATGTGCAGCCATCTCAAAGGCACATAGTAAAATGGGAGGAAAGAGAAGGAAGGGAAGGACGGTGGAGGCAGGGAGGGAGCAAAGAGAGCTCGCCACTCCATCACTTTGCTGTCAGCTCGCATTTCAGGTAGAGTCTGGTTTTCCAGCCAGTGCTCCCCATAACCCAGCGCTTTCTGGCTGGTCTGTTCCACCCTGAACGTCCAGTTTGGAAGGCTTTGGGTTATTAATCTGACCCAGCGAGCAAGCACCAGCACACTTAAACCTCTTAGCTTTCCCTTACTCAGCTGCTGATGCCACATGGAAAACTTGAAGAAAAAGAAAAGGAGAAAAAAGGCCCAGCGACATTTTAGTCAAAGGTAGTTCTGCTTCCACAGCAGAAATTTTCTGCATCCATTTCCTTTCACCAATGGAAACATTCACATGAAAACAGGGCTGAGGACCCGGAGAGTCCCTGGACCTAACTGAGGTCATTGTCCTTGCCTGGCTGCCTCCAAAGCTAGCAGCAGCGTAAGATCAGTCAGAAGCATCTGGTCTTTACAGTGTCCGTTCACAGGAAGCAGGCGTAGTAGCACAGGCTTCCACGATAATTTTGGAGGGACAAGGAAACTGCATACAATTGATCAACCAAGAAACAAAACATCTTCATTGAGGCAGAACTTTCAGGGACTGGCAGGAGCAAAGGCAGAGTGTTCTAAAACGTTTAAGGGGTAGAATCTGCTGAAGCATTCGAGGCACGCACAGGGTCAAATTTTTTCCATACACTTAGCCTCTGATCTTACCTGACCTAATTGTTATTGCTGAACTTTCAGATGTAATTGCTAGGCTATAATCCTTTTTCCAGCTTTTTCTAGCACAGAGCCATGAACAGAATAAGCCCCCAGTAAACGTTAGCTGATGGTTACACAATAAGCTTCCTGGCTGATTCATGATATTCATACAGTGTTTTATAAAATCTAAAGTACTTTTACATTTATTATCACACTGGCACCTCACAGCAACCCCATAAGGTAGACAGCCATTATTAAATCCATTTTCTAGATGGGGAAATTGAAGTATAGAGAGATTAACTGACTAGTAAATGGCACAGACAAAACTGAAACTTGTATGAGATTCTACTCTAGCCTGCTATGGACTTGAACTTGAGATCGCACAGCCCGATGTTCTAATCTCCTTCACTGTAATGATTAGGACACCTTGATTGTCAAAGCACTGTAAGTGGAAAACCCCATATGCTTTCAAAATTATCTCACACTAGGAAAGCTCTTGACATGAACTCAGTTTTGGCGATCAGGCTGGCACGAGAGCCTTCAATTCTGAGAACTCAAAGCATTAGAGCTGTGTTTATAGGGAAAAGAGTAAAGTGAAAGGCCTTGTTTTAGGCACATTTAGGATTTCCAAACTGAGTGGACTGACGCCAAAAGGCACGAGGTTTAGATGCAGGAATGTGCAACATCTACTAGGGAAGCAATGAAGACATCAGCCCAGGGAACAGGTAGATATAAAGACCAGCAGGAAGTGAGCTGAGAAGAATGCATTCCAGCCTGAAGGACCTTCGATACCAGGCCAAAGAATTGAGACTTGATTCTCAGCCATATGCCTCCTGGACGTGGGGTTGGTGGTATTCCACTGAGCTGAAAAGGCCCCACAGGTGATGTAGGCAATGGTGCCTGTTAAAATACTAGAGAAACAGTGATTCTGATTTTATGCAAACATTCCTCAAAACAAAAGAAGGAACGGACACCAGGTGAAGTGGGAGCCCCGTTGAATCTAGACAGAAACCATTCTAGGAGGCATTCGTGAACCTCCAATGAAGACGACGTGGGAGGCTGCTCTTGACAGAGCCAAGCTTTATAACCTTCACACTGAGGCAGGAATGGAAGGAGGGGAACAAAAGAGGGTGGAGACCAAAGATGTTCCCTTAAATCAGCCAGTCAGTGGCATCACACCCAGAATTCACCTCCTCTCTCTATTATTATGATACTTTATTACTATTATAAGGGAGAAACTGTTAGCTGGTAGGCCTTTTTCCCCTCCTAGGTATTTAAAATGCTGCTGTAACAGTAAATATCACCTCTGGCATATTTGTCCTGGAAGAAGAGGGTGTGATTTGGAATACCTAATTGAAATGTGCTACAGGAGATAAGGCGGCTGCAGAGACTGACATTTAAAGGTAGGAGACACCACGGAAGACATGAAATATGACTGTTGCTGCCTCAAAGGCAACAGCCACTGTCACGGAATGGAAACATCCTCCAGCTCTGCCTCCTCCTCCAAGCTCCCCCACGGCCCCGCGCCCCAGATCCTCCACCACAGGGTTCTGAAATATCCCTGCTCTGCCTTTAG
>NW_006494609.1:5793598-5811168 GCF_000325575.1 Pteropus alecto | reverse complement strand
TATATTTATATAAATTCTGGTTCTCTTTTGCTCTTACATACCCATCTTGAAATCCTAGGTTATATTTCTTTACAAGGTATTTACATGGAAGTGGATAGGCCAGACATGAAAGGAAAGATCTGTCAGGACATCTCAATAGGTCTCATTAAAAAATCGCTTTATGCCACTGTGGAAGAAAAAAGGTAAGAGACGAAAGGTTATTTGTGCTTAATAGCCAGCAAGACCTGTCCACTGCTAATTGGATGTCATTACTTCTCGGAGGATGGATATAGACAAGGGCCAACTCACCACTCACTCTCTTCAACTAAGCTCCAGAATGAGGACAACCTGCCAACCAACAATCAGTCCTAGCGCAATTCACACTCACCACATTTTCATCAGTTATACTTCCGTCGTGTCTCTATCTACCCAAGTAGCTGGTTTCCAAAGGTGGGCCCCAATGAACCATGACTCCTAGTACTTATGCCTTCAAGTAGTCTCCTCGCCTGGAATACGGGCTGGCCCTGGGACTTGCTTTTGATCCTCAGAATATGCCAGAAGTGACACTGGGTGACTCCTGAAGCCTGATCATAAGAAGTCTTAGAGTTTCTATCTGGCTTCCTGGGAATGTCTGTTCTTATGATACCTCCTCTCAGAACTTAGCCACCATGTTGTGAGAAGCCTAGGTCACATGGAGAGGTCACATGTAGGTTCTCTACAGCTGAGTGCTCTCATCAACTGTTAGCCATGTATGTGAATGAGATACCTATGTCCCAGCTGATCAAGACACCAGAAAGACCTTCAAGTGATCACAGTCAACCCACAGAACTGCAATACATAATAAAAAAATCTGTTGTTTTTATCCACTTAGTTTTGGAGCAGTTTGTTTTGCCACAAGACGTAATTAGAACAGAAAGTGATTTAAGAAGTAGGGTGCTGCCAAAACAAAAGCCTAAAACATATTATCATTGGTTTGGGGACCAGGCAAGTAGAGATTAAAGGGCCTCCAGAAGCAAGTCAGTGGAGGCTGGAGAAGAGATGGCAAGCGTTATGAAGTGGCAGGAAGTTTTGCAAAACTATTACCTGCAGTAACATTAAAACTGAAAATATACCCAACAAACTAACAAAACTGGCAGAGGAAACTTCCAGGCAGTTTACAAAAGTGCTGACTAGTTTCTCTGATCTCCTTATGACGAGGCACAAACAGAGACACACACTCAAGATTTGCAAACAGAATTTAGAGAATGTAGAGGAATCAGAACTTAAAGTATTTGAAAATAGTATTTTGCATCTCTAGTCTTTCCTATCAGCAAATGTTTCTCAAAATAAGAAACAGGTTCATGGCATAGATCAAATTCAGGACCTTTCCTATGAAAGGTAGCCTTAGGATTACCCTTAGACCAAAGGCATAACCAAAGACATTTTGTTACATTAACATTTTGTTAAGTAAGGTGATGCCTTAAAGAATCTCTCACTAGAAAAATGACTTCTTAGGATCATAAGGTTATGTCTTCCAACACTTGTCAAACAAAATGACTGTCAACGATCTTAAGAGTTTGCCTCTGGTACCAAATTCTATTCTGGTTATCTATAGCTTCATAAAAAACTACCCCAAAATGTAATGGCTTAAAAAACAATGTATTATTTCTCATGGTTCTGTGAGTTGGCTGGCATCAGCTGGGATTAATCTTGGTGTCTCTCACATGGCTGCTGTCTATTACAGCTGGAACTGGTGTTAGGTGAAGTCTCAATTGGACAGGACATCCAAGATGGCTTCTTCACTCACACACCTTGTGTCTCCTTGGCCTCTCTCTCCACGTCGCATCTCATTCGCCAAGGCCTCCCCTCCAAACTTGGGCTGCTGGCAACATGGTGATCTCTTGGCAGAGTCATACTTCTTCACTGGCCTCCAAGTCAGAAAGTAGAAGCTGCCAGGCCAGTTAACAGGAACTCCCAGAACTGCCTCAGTATTAAACCACCATATGCTATTGGTCAAAGCCATCATATAGCCTGTCCAGATTCAACGAGTGGAAAGAGATATTCTACCTATCAATCTCAATCAATGACACATCACAGAAGAATGTATCAGAAGGGACATATAATTGTGACAAGATCCCATCTTAACTCCCCACTTCTTTCCCTCGATGTGCCCTATGGCATGACCTCTAGGCCTACAAGATGTATAATTTGAATCCACTGGCCTAGGTTCCCTCTAAGATACTTACATTCTAAGAGTCTACGGTTCTCCTCCCTGTAAGAAAATGTATATGATGCTCACTGTATGTAATTTTCTGGCATCTAACAAAACTGTTACCATTTTCCCCATGTCCAATGTCACTATGGTAAACATTAATAACATTATATGTTATTTCCAGTCCTCCTTTCTCTCTGGGAAGACAAGAGAATTGCAATTCTCTAGCACGTTGTAATTAAGCATGGTTATATGGCTTGCTTTGGCCAATGAAAGTAAAGAAAGCATTCGAGAGCAGTGCACATATTCCCTGTTCTCTTCCTCTGCTAAGGACTCGTGTGGAGATGCTCACATCATAAAAGAGTGGAGCTTCTCTCAGTCTAACACCCCGAATGTCTATGATAAGCAGAGCCCCATTGTTAGCAGTGTTCAAAGTATAATATGAGTGAGAAATAAACTGCTGTTTTAAGACACCAAAACATCATAGTTATTTTGTTACTGCAGCATAATCAAGTCTATGATAACTAATATAATCACCATAATGAGAAAGAGTAGCCTGAAAAAGCATCACTCTGAAATGTGTTTAATCTTTCAAGGACTCGGTTTTACTAAATAAAGTCCTAAAACCTAAATACAACTATATTTCAGAGTATTTCAGCACATGATGGGATGAAGTTGGCAAAAATCACTAGCTATTCCTTAAAGCCAGAGGTTGTAGGGACCTTCTTTCCGGGAGTGTACCTGGAACTCTCTTTTGCCCCACATTCCAATATAAGATTCTCCAGATCTGCCTGCATTCCAAGAACTCTGGTATAAAGAGAAATCTAGGGTGAGGAAGACAAACTCTGCACCGAAGCTTGGACTTCAGATGCTGAATGATTCAACACAGGTGACCACACTGACCAGCACATTCTTAGTATCTCCCACAGCATGCACTGCCCTAGAGGCCTATGTGCTAGTGAGGGGTCAGCATCTTAAAAAAGCCAGTGAGTACCTAGCCCTGAGGGAGAGATTACACGGCCTGTGTCTTCAACAACGGTTTAATTAGAAGTGTTGCTGTTTGTTAAATAAACACTCATGCATTATGAAACACATCAGCCACTCTGCCTGGCAAGGTTGGGACCTGAGTCCCTGGCTGAGAGAAAATGTTTGCTGTCTCTGGGAACTTCTCTTCCCAAGCCTAGCCAGGAGGTCACCTGAGAGCACGAGTCAATAGCCTGGCGTAATTGTCGGTTGTCAATTTAGGGAAAATAAATCTTATATTTTCAAAAGTCTGGCTTTATCGGAGCAGTTTCATATAGTTCATCTATCCGAAGGTAAGTAGGTACCTCTGGTTAAAGTGGGCAGGGAAAAGTCCAGAAAAGGAAAGAGAATGAATCACTCCATTAAACTAGAAAAGGATCACCTGTGGCTTTCTACTCCTCATTCCAACCCACCCTTTCCCAGTCAATGGTCTCTTAGTGGCAGGCAGTATCTTCCAGAATTCAGAAAATTAATTTCAGAAAGACTTTCACTTCCTGAAAGTCTTGCTATAAGCAAAGCTTTGCAAGCCACGCAAAGGTGAGAAGGGAAAATATAATTTACAACCCATAAGGTGCTCACGTACACAAATAACTATTGCACAAAGCAAAGCAATGGTAGATTTACAAGAAACACATACCAACTGCTAAGAGGAGGAAAGGTTGAGGGTCCCTTGCCGCACATACATCCAATCCACATCCTCCCTAAGCAAGTCTGAGCTACCTCCGTGGAGTGCTTGTCTTCCTAACTTGTAGGAGGCTTTTACTTAAGCGATACCATTTTATATATAGCAAATGGCAACAATGACATAGGTGCATACTTTTCTACTAGACAAGCCCATTGACAGACTCCTGTACTACATTCTGTAGGTGGAAGTCTGCAACCCTGAGAAGGACGCGAAACCCTGGGACTGGCAGAAGGCTAACCTGCGTATCCGCTTCAAGCCCCAGGCTCTGCCAGCACGTGGCCACTCCTCGCTGGCTGGAAGGCAAGATCCTGACGCTGAAGGACAAGGACTATGGGAGGCAGGCGCTGCGGAAGGTGCACATCCACTGGTGACCTGCCTAGGTGAGCACGAGCCTCCCGACACGCCCGCACCCGGGTGGAGCAAGCGACCCTGCGTGAGGACTTCTTGTGGGCCACGCACGCACGCACGCACGCCGTGCGGACTCTATCGCTTCCGCTTCCGGCAGCCACTGCGTCCTGAGCAGTCCCTTCTTCTACAGTTGGAACACTGGGCTGCCATATGTACAGACAAGCTCCTGTACATATCTGTAAGGGTGTTGCCCTTTGGTAACCCCCAGTCAGAAGAGAAAGCCGGGCAGGAGGGCTGCTCAGCCAACCCTGGGACCCAGATGGCCACCTCCCTTTGGCTCCTCCTACAGGGTGTGGCAAGGCCCCTGGAAGCACTGCGCCTCTGTCCAGGCAGACTCACAGGTGTGGGTCGTTTCGCAAGAGATCTTTCTGAAAAAGGCAGGCCAAGCCAGGGGCTTCTGAGGGTGCCCTTCACTGGCCCTGAAACCTAGGAGACCTGGGACACTGTCACTGCTGCCCGTGGAAGGCCCAGGCGAGGCCACTCCAGCCTAAAGTGTTGCCCCCAGAAGCTGGTGCTGTCCCTGCCTTCTGGGCAGCAGGAGGAGGCAAGTGGCCCCCACACTGCACCGGAGGCAGGCCAGTGCTGCCTGGAACCATTCCTACCAGCCGCCGGGAGCCAGGCAGGATGAGAAGAGTTTTGTCCCCAGGCACCTGCCGTCTCCTGCGCGAACACTGGAATGCATATACTACTTTATGTGCTATGATTTTAATTCTTGGATACATATGATTTTTTTTTCACATAAGTCTACTTCTATACTTCTATAAGTTATGCTTCTATAAGAGCATGACTTATAATAAAGGCTTAAGGAAGGGAAGAAAAAGGTAGGAAATGCCAAGTATTGTCAAGGATGGAACAGTTAGGAACTTTTTCTTGTTCATGGCTGATGGGAGTTTAAACCGGTACAGTCCTTCTGAAGGGCAATCTGGAAGTCTTTGGTTAATGAAGCATGCAAATGCCCTATAACCCACGAACACCACTCCTGGGACTATCTCTCGAAGAAGTTCTCTCTCAGTGCCATGTACCACACTGTTGGTAAAAGCAGAGTTGGAGCACAGTTGCAGCACTAGAATTAATAGATATGAAAGGCATGATGAATGCATATAGTGGCATGCTATGCAGCAGTTACAAAGGAGAAACTAAATTTAAACACAGCAACATGAAAAGATCTTAAACAGTATCGAATGAAAAAAAGTCAAGAGATACAGCCATTAATATAAATGTAAAATGCATAACAAAATTATATTACATATCTTACAAGGGTACATACTTATTCAAAGATATATATGTGTGTATGTGTATGGGGAGGGATAATAGGGAGTATGATTAAGGATGAAAGGGATCAAAAAAATAAAACCAGGGAGACCTTGCACTGTCTGGTGATGGTATGTTACAAACTGAAAGGTTTATATTCAACTCTCTTACCCGAGGTTAAAAGGAGAAAAAACATTTTGCTTGATTTGGGCAAAATACGATATTTGTGTCTGAACCGAATTCATTTATAGTGTGGCACAGTGGTGTAAGAGGACAGGCGTTGATGTCAGAAAGACTTGGTTTTGAATTAAAGCCCTATCGCTTATTAACCAGGTTTGCAAGGATTAAGAAGAGATAATGTATGTAAAGCACTTAGCACAGCGCCTGCTGCTAAGCAAGCAATGAGTAAATGGTAGCTATTCATAATAGATGATATAATTTATCATCATTTTTTTCATCTTCCTTCCACTTTAGTCCACACACCTTGGAACATTTTACATGGTAAGAAAATCATCATAAGCCTCTTATTGGTTTATGGTTTATACCCTCCCTATATCCAAGAGATTCAGGGGAATTATGATTAATCAATAAGAAAAACAGAATAATCAGGGATAAAAACAGAGCACATGTCCTCTAAAGGAAGCATAAAGAGTAAACATCAGCAGGTACCTGAACAGAGCTGGTGAGTGGACCTGGCCACAGGAGTTGGCCTAAAAGCCATGGAAATGGAAATAGAGAAGGAACTGTATGGGCCTCAAAGTTTCCATTTTATGGCAAGTAAAGCTGTATGAATTGTTTGCAGAAACACACTCTTATGTACTTCATCACTTGGGCTTTCATGTCAGGACTACTGGATAACATGGAACACAATACCTGCAGTAAGTCTGGCAGAGTCACAGAATATCTAAACAGGTGGCTCATGCATGGAAGGCTAGACATTAAATTGTTAGGAGGAAGAGGTACTTTCTTATAATCTCACTAAGCCTCAGGATAGAACTTGATAACTGGAAGAACAGCTGGTGAACATGACTGTGAAACAAGTCTTTCATACATAGTATAGGAATCAAGTTCCCAAGCTTTGGAACCAAAACACTTTGGGTTCGAATGCTGCTGTCCCACTTACTAGCTCTGTGATCTTGGGGAACTTACTTAACCTCAGTTTTCTCATCCATAAAGTGGGGTGATAGTACCTACATCATAGAGTTGTTTTGAGAAATAAATGAGTATTCTTAAGGGACTTAGAACAGTGCCAGGCAAGTGGTAAGCACTACATGAGCTATAAAAGCATAAAAATAAATGAAAAAAATAAATATTAGATGCAAGCCTCTGGCGGATGCTAGATTGCAGTAGATTCTGAATGAATTACCAAAAGTACCTGGAGTGCAAATACTCTTTGATGCTTTAAGTACCAGCTGTGAGGGAGACAAAGTTGTCTCCTGTGAACAGTTAAGTTGCTGAGCCTGTATTTTCACACAGATGAAATATATTCTTTTTACCAGGCACTGGAGGGAGATATAAAACCACACCAACAACAGTAATCCTGTAACTGTCATAACTGAAGGCCACTTGGTGCCTGACTTTGCCAGGACCTTCATGCATCTTAGTTCCCATCCTAGAAACAAAGTAGGTAGGCGTTATCGTTAGCCCCATTTTACAAACAAGAACACTAAAACTCAGAGTTTGAGTGACTTAGTCAAGGCCACACAGCTTGTTAAATGTCAGAGTCACTTTGGCTCAACTCCTGTGCTCTTTCCACTAAATTATACTGTCCTTTCCTTATCCAATTAAATGGACAGAGGTTGGGGAAGAGGAGTATTAAAGTAGGAGATCTCCTAGATATCTTTTCTTGCCATCATCCATTAGGGAGAAACCCAATGACTACAATTCTACTCTTTGAGTGTTTTAAAAATGAAGATCAGGCATTTTTAACACAGAGGAGCTTAAAGTTGATATATTCCTTTTTTTCTAGTGCAACCAACATCATGAATGCTATTCATAAGCAAAGCAAAATCCCATGGCAAAGAATCTCCAGAGAGCATGTCAGAATGCAGGTGGGTGGAAGTGATGTCATTTTAGCAATAACCTTGAACCTCATCTAATTAAAATTTCTAGTACATCTTTGGCAAATTTTTAGTATGTGAATTATTATTAGTAACATATTACATGTGATCTGTCTCACAACTGATCATGATACATCAACATGTCCCAGTACCAATGTCGGTATCTGCTAGTTTAAGATGCACCAGGAAGGTCCACCCTCACGTACACATTTCCTTTAGAGTCAGTAAAATGCAATGCCTCATATTACACCTTTTGAGATTTCATTGAGTTTTGAAGATTTTTGAAGCCTCAAGAGCTCTGGATTAAAATAGAAATGCCACCTATGCTATTGTTACTTCACAAATTGAAGAACAATTTCCCACTTTACCAGCCTCTCGCATGACTCACAGAATAGACATGTGGATTAGTTGTTCCGGGAAGCCTGGGCAAGCTGAAGAACAAGGAGAACCAAAGGAAACTATTACTTCCTTTGCATTCTCCTTGGAAAATGGTCTAAACCCACCTAATCAGCAGCAGTCTGGACTAGAGGAGAGTTTCCCAGTCAGTGGGGGCAGGGCTAGTCCATGAGGGTGCACACAAAAGAACCTCCCCTTTGAAAAGGGAAATTTGAGCTCCTGACATACAGGATCCAGGTGTCTCATTCCATCATCAAAATTTAACATCTTTCCATAACAACCAATTGCATTATTCAGTTTGGTAAAAAGACAACCTCCAAATCTGAAACAATAAAAGAATAGCTAAAGACATAACTTAACCTCTTCTATTTTCTTCTTATAAGATACAAAAAGTTTGTTTGTTTTCCTTTCACTGTGTTGGAAAGAGTATCCTTTTGTTTCTCCAGGATCAACAATGTTCCATCACTGGCCCTTAGTGATATTTCATTTCAAGTGATATTTTGAGTCTAGTTTAGCTACATACTATATACTTAAGATGCACATATAAAGGGAAATACTCATCATGTTCCATGTAAAGGCAGGAGATTTAAAATTCAGCCAGATCAAGAGAGAACCCTTGACTTGGACAGTTACCAAGATCACAAGACATGATAGCTCTCCATCCAAGTCAAGGGTTCTCTCCTGAGGCACACGTCTTTGGAGCAGGGCAGCTGTGTAACATTTCTTACTCCCCACTGTGCCCTGCCATGCTAGCGGAGTCAGGATGAAGAATGCTAAGGGGTAATATAAGCCTGTTTGTATAGCAAACAAAAAATAAATAAACTAGAGCCTGAAAACCTGGGCTCTAGAACCAATTCTGTCTCTTCTTAGTTGTAAACCTTGGGAAAGTCACCGATCCATACACGACTCAATTTTCCCATTTATTAAAGGCTGATCTTAAAAACTCTGCCCTACCCAAAGTTTAAGGACAATAAAATATTAGTTGTTGGCAAGTTGATCTTTATAGTGCCTAGTATGATATAAACTAATATAACCTCTTTATATATGTTATCTCATCAACCCTCACAACTGTCCTTTGACAAAGCATGTGGATGTCATGAGAATTTTACTTTTTTCTTTTCCTTTGACAGCCAGATTCCAGGGCCTCCGTCCTGCATAGAGGCCCCTCTTGCCTCTTTGGGCCAGAAGCAGCCTGTGTTTGGGCCATGCCTCTATGCTGTAGACCAGGGAGGGCAGCAGCAAGCATGTGGAGCCAGGAGGAACAGAGCCTAACAGAAGGCTCTTGCTCCAGCTCGCCCACAAGTAACCACACACCCAGTGGCACCTCGCTCAGTCGTGACTGCGAAGCTGAGTAAATTCAACGTATTCTCCTTTATTACTCTGTCTGCGAGCGTCTTGGCCGTCCTCCTAATAAACCCCTCATTAATTAGGAGGAGGTGTCAATGTGCCAACAAAATTAGCAGTTTCAATATCTTCCTAAAGTGTGAGTGTTTCAAAGAAAATGAAGGCTTGGTCACTCCCTGGTTATTTTTACTCTCTGCCACCCACCCGCCTTTTGGGCAATCTGTTCCCATCGAAGTGCGCCCTTCATCTCCCTCCACACTCTTCTCTCCTTGCCTTTCCGGTTCTTTTTTTAAAATGTTATGTGTGTCTTTACCCTTTTCTTTCCAACCCTGATAAATCCCAAGTAGGCTGCATTTATTCCTCCTCCCCCGCCCCAACCTTATTATATTGCCCGGTAGAAAGAGTTAATAAGCCAGTTGCTGTGGGCACAGCTAACTTGGGGGGTTATTTGGACCATAAGTTTAAAGATAAAATTAAATGAAAAATGAAGAAAGAGAGCAAGATTTAGACAAGTTGGCTGGGAGGGTTGGCGGGTATAGAAATAGAACTTATGACAAAGCAGCTCAACTCCCAGGACTTACCAAAACTGGAATTTTGTTACCGTGAAATCACAAGTGTTCCTCCTCCTCAAAGAATATGCACCATTGTGGAGCCTCCCATGGATGAATAACCTCCTTGAATTCTTGATGACAGAGATGCCTTTCCTACAACTCTTGAGAGGGGAGGGCTGGATGGGGCTACAGCCCCCCAAGAAGGGAGGAACGAAGCTTCCGGAGGCAAGGTTTGGAGGCAGACCCAATCTAGGGGCCCCTGAAAAGAGTGGGCCTCAAAATCAGTAGGAATACAGCAGGGGTCAGCAGCCAGTGCTCAGGTGGTTCAAAGAGCAAGAGGAAATGAGCCGCAGATAGTCACAGCACAGTCCTCATTCTCAGGGCTCCCCACACTGGCTGCTAACACTTCTGTATTAGATGTTCAATACATTATGGTTGAAATGAACCCTTAACCCCTTAGTATTTATTTGGGATCCAAAAAACTAGACAAGGGATGAGATAAATGATCCAGACTTGAAAATAACAGACCAAAAAAAAAAAAAAGAAAAGAAAAGATAAAAGCTCTGTGCACATTTTACCAGTCTTTGTAGTTAAAAAGAGTATTTACTTCATAGGGTTGTTTCAGAGAGTAATCAGAATCGTCCCAAGGAAGGGAATTTCACAATAAATGTTGTTTATTTTTATTTCCTGACTTGACGCCAGTGTCTGGAACTTTTGACCAAGTCCGGAGGCAGTCAGGCAGGGATCTGAGAGCGATGGTGCCCACCAGCCCTTCTCCCTGGCTGAGTACAAGGCACAAGAATGTTCAGGCCCCCTCTCTTCTCATTATCCTGTGTATTTAGAGCAGTGAACAGGATTCCGTACTGTCTACCAGAGGAAAGAAGAAAAGAAACAGTCGTTACTGCCCTCTACTTGTGGACCAAACTGCAGACTGCTGCTTGCTATTTGAGAAAAGTGTTACTTTCCATATCTAACATGTTACTGAGGCTTCAGAACTTTAAAGTAGCTCAGTCAAGATGATTCTGTTAGTCAGTGGTGGAATCAGGCCTAAAATCCAAGTTTTCCCGAATTAAAATAACTATATTCGGGGATACCCCACACAAATATCGCTCCACATCTCAATGCTGACCTTCTGTCTAGTACCGCTGGGGGCGGGGCCTGGCCTTTGAAGAGCCGCCCAGGGGATCATAATGACGGGGCCACGTCCAAGAGCCTCTGGGCAGCTTGATCTCAGAGGGCACTTCCAGCCCCAACATTCCATAACGAGGAGAAAGTGTTACACTCTGGGCAGTTGGTATGAATTTTTTTCCTTAGGGAAATTTGCTTTTGTTAAAACAAAAAAATGCTTTGATGAGTCCACTTATAGAAAAGGGAGACATGAGAGAGACAGAGAAGGAGGAGGAAAGAAGGGGAGAAGAAAGAGAGGAAGAGAAAAAGCAGGGAGAAAGACAGAGGGACGGAGAAAGGAAGAGGAAGTTAGATAAAGAGAAAATGGAAGAGAGTGTGAGTGTGGAATTTCTCAGGGAAATCAGTAAGACCACGTTCTGCGTTCAGACTGGAAAGGGGGCAAAAGAGGGAAAACGCACATAGACATAAGGGGGAGAAAATAAGCTGGAACTGGGTTTTAATTCTATAGGCCCATTCGTAAATAGGAACAGTGCAAGTCTTGATCCTTCAGCTAAAGCCAAAAGAGGCTTAGGCTGGTCCTTCTCTGGAGATGCAGCGCCCTACACTTGCATCTATTGCTCTGTACCTTGGAAAGCTCGTAACTGGGTGCCATGGGCCATGCAGGTATGTGCTCTCATGTAAGTCACCTCACCTTTAACCCCCTGTGAGAAAGGCTCTGTATGACTCTCGTTATATGGATGGAGAAACTGAGATACACAGAGGTTAAAACTTGCACAAAGTCATTGATATTTAATCAGTATCATGTCCAGAGCTGGGCCCAATCAGACCCTGCAACCCCCACACACCACCATTGCACTGTACTGACTCCTAAAGACTTTATATCTCTTATCTCATTTGTTTCTAATAACAGAGGGACAGTATAGATATGATACATATTTCTGTCTTCATTTTACCAATGAACTACTTAAGATCACATAATTGGTACATGACTTTGTCCCCTAAATCTCCAAATCCAGATGTCTTGTGCTACCTCCAGTCTCATCTCATGCCATGCAAGGCTGTCCTCAGGCACCCCAGGCAGAGTTCCCTATCCGTTCTGTAGAGGAAGTTGAACCTTACTAATAAAAGCCTGCTCACCCAAAAACGTCTTCCCAACTGATGCTTACCTGAAATTCTGACACAAGATATTTTTTACTACCCCCCTGGCTTTCTTTTAAACACAACTGCCATTCAAAATAGTCATCTGGCAACAGCAAAGGCATAAAGCTGAAAATTCAAAATAGTTTCATTTAGATGACCAAAGACCTACTTATAAGTTGTAAGATGTAGTCCTGGGTGCTATGCAGAGTTGAAACAGTAAAGAAGGCAAAGCATCTTCTTGGTAAGAAGAAAAAACTGGTTAGGTTGGACCTAACTCTTCTGAATGAAAAATCTATTACAGCTAAAAAAAAAAAAAATCTGACCCACAAATCTTTCCCCTTGAGAAATCACCCTTGCTCCACTGAGTAGAATCTGGTGAGGCTGTCCTAAGGAGCCTACACCTCCCTAGCCAAGGGGTGGGAAATGATCCAAGCTAGGGCAATCAGACACTCCTCTGGAATATGAATCTGGAGAATTAAAAATGGTTAATATTTGATAGAATAGAGAAAGCTATTGATATTATATACTTAGCTTATAGCCATCCAGCCTATAAATTATCTCATTCAGTCAGCAAGTTTTTAACTAGAGTTGCTTAAAGTTCTTGATATGCGACAGCATCGACAAAAAGAGATATTTTTAATGCTTCTTTTCTGATGTTTATACAAGTTATTTTATTTTCTTGTTTTATTACCTTCGAAGTTCCAGCAAATGTAATGTTTACTATCGGTAACATGGGCATCCCTGAATACTTTCCGATTTTAATTGAAATGATTTCCATGTTTGTCAGATCCGCTATTGTTTTTAGTAAATAATATTTATGTAACTAAGCAATTATCTTTTATTTCTGTTTTACCTAGATTTTATTAAGAATGGTTGCTGAAATTTATCAAATGCTATTTCAGCCTGTATTGGCATGATCATTTTTCTTTTTTAATTAGTTAATAAAAAAGTTTATATCAACAGTTTTCTTCATGCTGATTGCATATAAAATAAATATACAAAATCAATACCTTTTCTCTACCCCGGTATCAATCATAAAAATAGAAATGATAAAAATATTTTATTTATAATGTCAATAAAAACTTTAAAATATTTATGAATAAATTTTACTTAAAAATGCAAAAGGCAACATAAAAGTATAAAATCTTATTGGAAAATATAATATCTGAATGAAAAGAAAAGCATACTATGTTTTAAATGATAATACTTAACATGGACATGCCAATTGTCTCAACATTAAGATATTAATTTAATATAATATAAGCTAGAATCCATCAGATATGTTAATTGAATAAAATGAACATACGTTCTATATGGAAGAATGAATGGCTGAAAGTAGTCAATAAATGAATAAAAAAAAAGATCGCAGAGGGAAGATTGGACTACATAGACGTGAAACATTATAAAGCCACTGTAATTAAATCAATAAGGAATTATTATAAGAAAGATGAATAGATCAGGGAACAGAATAAAAAAAACCTAGAAATAGTTCGTTTCTGGTATATACGAGAATTTAATAAATGACAAAAGAAGTAATGCAATTCAGTGGCAAAGGATGGATTATTTAATAAATAGACCTGGCTCACTAATTGACCAAGCAAGAAGCACTGTAGTAAGAGTGTCGGCTTCAGAGCCACATTCCCTGGTGTTTATATCTTAGTTTCACCACTCTGCCTGCTGTGTGACCTTCGGACTAGTTACTTCGCTTCTCTGTGCCTCATTTTCCTCACCTGGATAATGGGTGTAAGTAAGAAAATCTATGTCTTAGAGTTGTGAGGAACAGGAATTAGTCAATATACGCAAACAAAGTACCTATGTAATAGCATAGTAAACCCTCGATAAGTGTTAGCTATTATTATTATAACTATCATTAGAAAATTAATGTGGACTTCCAGCTTACGCTGAACACAAAAATAAGTCTTCAAGTAGATTAGATTTAAATGTAAAAAGTAAAGGCTTTAAAAAAAAATTAACGGTCTAAACAAACTAGTTACGCTCTTTAGAGATGGGGATGGGAAAAACATTCTCTACCAGGACTAGAGACCCAGAAGCTATAATATAAATAAACAAACAAACAGAATTTAACTACATAAAAATGTTACACATTTGGTGACAAAGTATATCCTAAACAAAATAAACAAGTAATAGACTTTGGAAAGACAAGAAAAAGACAAATATCTCTATTGAAGAAATGAGCAAAAGTCATGAATAGTTCATTCAAAGACGTGCTCAGCTAAATAGCCTACAAACAAAAGCAAAGATGCTCGGATTTACTGATATTCTGAGAAATGCAATTAAAATAACAATGAGTTATCACTTGACACTCCTTAGACTAGCATAATTAAAAAAAGGAATAGCTTCTGTTATTATCAGGGATGCCTGTAAAGGGTATTCTTATACGCTGCTTAAAGTAACACTTGTGAAGTGTTACCATGTTTTGGAAAGCAATATGATGGCATCTGTTCATATTTAAAATACACATCCCTTTCTGCTCATCAACTCCACCCTGGACTGCACCATAGAGATAAAAGCACCAGTGCAAATGCATAAGAATGGTTATTGCAACATTGTATACGGAATAACAAACTGGAAATAAAATTATAATCAATAGGGCAATGTCACATATATAATATATCCTAGTGGTGGAATATTATGCACGCCTCAAAAAGGGACAGTTAGAGATCTACCTTTTGAGAGAGGGATTTCCATGAGGCAAAGTTGAGTAAGAAAAACAATATGTATAAAGAGAAGCAGAGGACTGATTGCAGAGTGATTTCTCCAGAGAAAGATGGAGAAGAGATTGCACAGTGGCACAGGCACATTCTAAGGCCCAGGTAATTTTCTATTTCTTAATCTAGGGAGTATGTACACCACGAATGTTCACTTTACTATTCTTTAAACCATATATATTTTTAAGCTCTTTTGTATTTATTCTATATATTCACAATAAAATTTTCTCTAGAAAGGAAATCAAGATGCAAAATGAGCATTTAACATCCCATTTTATAAAACACTAACCTGAAAAACATGTATATCTGCCTATATGTAAAAAGTTTATGAGTATAGAGGAAACTATGGCAGGATAGATAACAGGTTATTAACATCAGCTACCTTGGAGTGGAGTTAGAGGACCAATGTAGACGAAAAGGAGAATAGGAAGAAATCAAGCAAAAATAAGGGGAGAAAAGAGTGCACTTAGCGAAACATTAATTAAACCATTACATTTTGACGTTTATGTAAAATTGTAAATTAAGAAATAAGATTTGGGAGAAAAAGAGAGGAACTAAAGGACAGGTGAAAAAAAGGAAGAAAATAGTTGAAGTTCATTTCCATCTAGTCTCTAGCCTCCCACTATATTTCCTGTTGCATTGGGTTCTGTTGCTTGCAGCCAAAGGGCCTTAACTGATGCAGGTAGGAATATCTCATAGGCTCAGTCTCAGAGACCTTTACTCCCATGTTTTCTTTGACTCCAAAACACAGAGTACCCATTAGCAGTGCAGCCTATTGTTCATGTCCTTGCTGGTTTTCCCAGACTCTCCACCTTTCCTCTAAATTTTACAAGAGAGGAACCAGTTCATTAGTATCAGCGGGGTTAAATTACACCTATAATCTGCCAACAAATCAACATCTAAAACTATCACCAAGGGAGAAAACAATGGAAATGAGTTTTTAAAATTAACTGGGCTCCATTGCAGCCTGTCAACATGTAATTTGACCACTTGAAAGCCCAACACCTACGCCCAGAATCCCCCTGCAGTCTCTTGGTAACCCCTCCCCAGTCACCTCTCTGCTGCTGTAGACCAAACCAGTTGCAAGCAAAAGATACTATGGTTAAGATTTGGCAGGTCATATATGTGTATCCAACCAATGAAGTGGTGAAACAATGAAGCCGCCATCAGCACATAGTTCTCTGAATGTTTTTCTTTTCTGATGATGTCTTGCCAGGGAGCAGAATGATGTCACAGAAAACCACGAAGAAAGAAGAAATGGGTTCCATGATGCATTAACTACAGGACCCTAGGCAATTCTCACAGTTAGCCTCTGTGAGCCCTAACTTACTTCTTTGTAAAAACAGGAATTCCACTACACACCCTACATAACCCAGAGGGCCATTTGAGACTCATAAAATAGCTCATGGACATGTATTTTTCCTGATTATAAAGTTCAGCTCTCCACTACATTCTCTCATCCTTATGATCATATGTGTTAACAATGGTAAGATAATCATAATCTCAATGATGGGAGATGCTAGCATGGAGAAGGTATATCAGATACCTCTTGTGCCTGCCTCATCTCCTCTCTGCTCACCTTTACGCTCCAGTGATTGCTCCTGCAAACAGCTGTGTTTAGCTATAACTCTACAGCACTTTGCCTCAGCTACGTCATGTATCTCTCGTGTTGTGACCTGAGGCTTCTCTCCCATCAGCATGTGAGAAGCCTGCAGGAACCTAGAGGGCATATAAATAAACACGGACATGTAAGAGAGTTAATGTCCCATAAGGCAAGTGTTAAGTTCTGGGTCCCAAAGCTCCATGTCTGAGCCCACCTGAACCCCCAAGCAACACTGTTATTACAACTGATAGGATCAGTGCTCAAAAACATTCCTCTGATAATCCTTAGCACTAAAACTAGACACTATACTTAAGTGGTTTTTAATATGTTGAAAAATCCCTATTAAAATCCAAAAGCTCATTACTTCTTTCCCCAGAAAAAAATGCACATAAACACAAAGTTTTGTATAGAATATCACGAGGTTGATGGACTCTGTGAAGCCCGTTCACGACCTCGGGTTGTGACTGCATCATTCCAGTTGGAAATTTAGAGAGATTATAGGAAATAGATATCTGGCCAGACTGTCTCCACCCTCCAGGCTGACCTGGTCCAGGGTAGCTGTGTGTCTTAGTTTGGGCTTCTGCAGAAGCAAACTCTGAGACCAGGATTGAAGTGTAAGTAATTTATTTGTAAGATGACATGTGGTGTGACATGAGGATGAGACAGCAGCCAGTACAGGGTGCATTACTAAGCTAGCTATCACTAAGGGAAAAATGGAACTTAAACTCACAGAGGAAAGTCCAGGAGCCAATAAAAAACCTCACTAGTCATGGGTTGAGGGATGCTGGGGAAGGGAGACATTAATTCCTCTGTACTTCTGGCCTACAGCACAGGACAAAATAGGGTCCAATGACAAGAAAAAGCTCCCAGGCAGAGAAATGCATGTGTTGACGGAAGTTAGGCTGGTGTACACTGAAGTGGTAAGACTAAGAGGAAGCGGGAGGGGCTCTGAGAGGAACTGCTATACCATGAAACACTCTCACCATCAAATTTTGCTCTGAGAATTAGGAATCATCGAGTCTGATGGAAATATTGAGCAGAACAGGAAACATGGATTTGTACCATAAAAGTGACATTTGGGA
>NW_006494609.1:5705358-5793533 GCF_000325575.1 Pteropus alecto | reverse complement strand
AATTATAGCTAACCTCTATTCCACATCAGTAGCATACAACCACAATTAGCATTTAGTTAGCCCCTACCAAGGCCAAGATATGGCACTTGGGAACTAGGTATTCAGTCATACATTTTCTTATTTAATCCTCAGTACTGTTCTATGTATTAATAGCACCCCCCATTTTTTTTTTAAAGATTTGAAAAATGATAGCCTTCAAAGTTCAAGTTGCCTTATCTAACATGATACAGTTAGTAAGAAATAGATATAGGATTCAGATTTCTAACTCCACCCTCTTTCTACCACATCATATTATCCTTTGGAACTTAGTCATTTCTTACCGTTTTCTCGTAGAGAATACTTAATGCAGCCTGACTATGTCAGACACTGAAATGAGCACTAGCATATTAAGCTTCACAATAACCATGTGACGTGGATGTTATCATTAACGCCCTTGTACATTTGTAAAAACTAAACCTCAGAAAACTTTAGTAACTTCCTAAAGTCACAAACTAGTAAAGTGACAAAGCTGGGGCCAGAAATCAGGTCTTTCTAACAACAAAGCTCCAGCTTTCGATCATTAAATTCTTTTGCTACATAATCCTAAGAATAACACAGGTATGAATGGATAGGTGCCTGCTACAGAGTCTGCCAAAGTCAACCTGCCACATAATCCAGAGTCAAACTAAGCCCCAAATGCAACAGATCTTTTCTTTTCCCCTTCC
This sequence comes from Pteropus alecto, assembly GCF_000325575.1. Lineage (NCBI taxonomy): Eukaryota > Metazoa > Chordata > Mammalia > Chiroptera > Pteropodidae > Pteropus > Pteropus alecto. The sequence continues at coordinate 5,792,829 of NW_006494609.1, read as the reverse complement.
CACTCCCCCTCCAGGATTTCACCCAATAAACATTAGAGAAGCAGAATGGCAGATACCTTCAATGTAGCAGAAGCAGGGCAGCTCAGCAGTCAGTCCCACTTTATTTCAGGGGAAAAGGAAGATTTTTTTTTTTTTTTTCAGTTAAAGGACAAATGCAAGGAATGAGCTCTCATTACCTTGTATTATTGCTCTAATTTGCTCACTATACACAATCGTTAAATGTGCTTTATTATGATTAGATGATCTTTACTTATAACAAAGAAACAATCAGGTCTGCCCTTGTTTGCATTCATTTGTGTACAAACACATATGGGGAAAGGGAAGAAAAACTAATTTTTAAAGTGAAACTACTGTTAATATACAGACAACCATTATCACTAAAAGTACATAAAATTGCCCACTACAGAAAAATATGGCATGAATATAGGTTGGAAAGTCCTTGTTTCTGGTGAATATCAAAGAAAAGAAGAGAATCTAGGAGTCCTAGTGGAACACAGCAATGCTACCCTTTATAAAGGAAAATATAATCCCAGGATTGCTGAGTAACACTGTGGCATAGTGACGCCCTCAGAATTCTTCAACAGAATCTGGTTTAGGACTTTACGTATTAAAGAGGAAATATAAAAGGGATCGGAAAGATGCCTTGACAATGATTCAAACAAAACAGGATCTAGAAATTAAGGTTAAAGAAATGAGAATGACTGTATTTGGTAGCTGATCTGCATCATCTTTGCTCCTTATTGCCTCATAAAGGGAGTATTCTTTTGGGATTAGGCAACCACTCAAATGCACTTGTTACTCTTATTTTGCTTTCTGAATATGATTATGACATTTTCTAAAATCTTATTTTATAAAGTTTACATTTGTACACAATTCTGTGTGGCCTTCACAGATCCACTGACATCTGCAACTGACATTTTCTTCTAGCTGTCAGCATTTATCTATAGTCATTATTGTCAGTGAACATTTCCTTATTTATCTCAGTTTTGATAAAAAAAAAAAATACCATTCACAAGTTTAAAAGCTTCCATATTATTTAAAAAAAAAAAAAAAAGAGGAGGTCAACTCCATGTTGTTTCATTATCTCTCAGTGGCAGGGAACAACTACAGACTCTCTAGAAGTCATTTGGTTTAAATCAGAATTTCCATAATTGGGGAAAATAGGCTACAAAAACTATCTTCAAAACATTTCAACCCACTGCCTCTCCCCCCAAAATCTCCCTTACTCCATGAGAAAGGGCTGGATTTTTTCGAACCTGCTCTAAATTGGGCATAAATGTATTAAACTTACATCTCTTTAGCACTCCTGTGTGTCAAGAACTCTGCTCAGTGCTATAGGTGCAAATGATGTACTGAGAGTACGGAGACATATTAAGGAAAGCAAACACAGGAAGAGATCATTATGATTGCACATGATGAGCGCAATGGTAGCCGTATGCACAGTATTTTATACCAACAGAAAGGAGGCTGACTAATCCAGTGTGGTAAGAGATGGAAACAGGGAAAAACACCAGGAAAGCCTTGCTGGAGACATGATGCCCGAGCTGATCTTCAAGGATGAGTATGAACTAACTAAGCAAAGAGGGAGAGGCCAATACTGACAGAGAGGAAAGCTCAAGCAAACCATGGAGTTGAGAAACAATATATTAAATATAGGGGATGACCAACATCTAGGTGTGGCTGAAGGATAAAAAATAAGGTAAGGATAAAAGTAAGGTAAGGGTAAAAAATACGTTAAAAGGTAAGGCAAAAAGGCAAGGGTTGGTTGGATAAAAATGCTGGGAAATTGGTAGTTATACTGCAGAGGGCCTTGTAAAGAAAATTGGACATTATCCTATAAGCAACAGGGAGGTAACAAGGGTTTAATCAGATAAGCTCTGCAGTTTCCATAGTGAATGTGAGAGGATGTACTCTAGCGATGAGGGTGGATGGATATAGAGGACTGGAAGAAGAGAGATCATCAGTTAGGAGCCTGATGCTTTAGCATAGAAAACCACATAGATCTGAACATAGGTGGTGGTAGCAGTAATAGAGAGGAAAGGATGGAACTGAGAGCTATTAAGGAAGAAATAATAAGTAGAACTTGGTTGTTTGTAGCAGATGTGAAAAGGGGCAGGGTGAAGTTTCTAAATAAGATAGCTAGATGACAGTGGTACCGCATTCGGGAATGGCAAATATTGGAGGAATAGCAAGTTCAGTGAGAAGGTAAATTATTTGCCTAACAAAGACTCATTGGATCTGAAAAAGAGAATTCAGATTTCAGTGAGTTGGGTAGTGAATAGTGGTCTGGATGGAGAAAAGAAAGAAACAAGAAGAAAGCAAAAAGAAGCAAGATGGGAGCTAAAGGGAAATGAAGTCAAGGGAGGGATATTTTGTAAGGAAGGGCATGGGAAAGGCTCCTCCAAGGTGACAGGATGAAGCCAAGTAAAGAGGAAGAGGCTGAAAATCATTGTGGATGGGAAGGGGGAGGAGAGACAGAAGAGAGAGACCAGACTTGAAGCAGAGAAGGAACCTCTAAACCTGAAGAAAAGGACATGAGAATGAAGCAAAAAGAAAGTTTGTAAGTAAAGGAGGGCTGGAGAACTGAAGGAGATACCACAAAATAGCAGCGATTTTCTCCAGAATTTAGAAGTAAGCTTTTCCAATGATACTGAGGGCTGAATAAGGAAAATAGGAGAGCGGTGATATTTTAGAACCATCATTGAAGGATGGGCAATGGAGAGATCACCACAACATAGAAAGTTGAATGAAACTGCTCAGAGTCCTGCTAAGGTTGAAGATAACCCTTACCACCTCACAGGGTTATAATGAAGATTGAAAGTGACCGGATACACGTAAAAGCCTGTTTTTGAATGATTATTAATGCAAAATACAAAAGCATTTCCACGCTCATGAGGTCTTCCTATTTTCGTGGTATCCCCATGCCTTTGGCTATAGATATTCTGGCCATCTCCTGAGTCCAGGCATGGCCAATATTTGCTGTCATAGTTAACTAGGAGCAGGAGAAAACCAATAGTATCCTAGGATGAGCTGAGGTTGATAACATGTAATGAGATGTATTTAGACTACCCACAATGAGTAGAAGGAGAGCCCTTCATTTTATTATCTTCAGCTAGTATAAGAGAGGCCACTTCCACATCCATAAAACCTTTCCCCAGATGATTCGCCTTCTTGAAAAGAAGCATAAAATAAATTGGGTCCCCAAATGTCCATAGTTTTCCTAAGGATAGAAAGACAGTACGCATGTTAGAGAAGAAGTGTGTGTGCCTCTGGCCTTTATCTGCCACCTGATGGAGGCCCATCCCACCCCACATCCCCATCTCATGGAGGGGTCCAAATACCAAGTCAGACTCTCAAAGATCAACATGGGATACACATACAACCATAAAAGGAAATGGCACTCTGATTGTTTGCACCTGCACAGATGGATAGCAGAAAGTATCTGAGCTCTATGATGAGCCCTTTTGTAAAAACAAAACATATATGTTTCTGGGTAAACCCAGAATCCCTTCTCAAACCACTGTGATGAGGAAATTTGTGGTTCAGGCCAAATTTCTGCTTCTACCCTTCCATCGTGCAGTCTTCATTTTAGTGATTCCCATTGTGGTGTGCAAATCCCCAGCCTGAGACACCTCTGATTTTGTGATTATAGCAATTGAACACTGAGAAGAAAACTGACATAAATGTAGAAAGAAACTCTTAGTCTTATTATCTGAAGCTGGAGCACACCTGGATCCGCTCTTAGGCACAGGCCAAACAGCAGGCCAGCTCTGATATTTGGCTAATCTCTATCAGCTCCTGTCCTGAGCTTCCTCACCAAAGGGGCTCCAGACATCTATTACTATGAGAAGAGAGCTGGCCTAGATTTGTGTACGATGACCAGAAGTGGGGCAAGAAAAAAAGAAGAGACAGGTTGAAAAAATTAAAGGCATTTCAAGAAAATGGAGAAAGGCATCCAATTTAGAAAATAAATGAAAGAAAGGCTACTCAGAGGCTCCAGAATGAGAGACCCACCCCAGCAAAAGAGCCATTTTTCTGTGCCTCAGTAAAACTCCGCATTTAAATATAGCTCATGAGAAGACAAAAGAGTCCTTAGAAAAGGCAGAGGTGGGGAAGGTGTATCACCTTGTCCCCAAAAAGGATTTAACAGGGACTCAGAGTTAGTCAATCTGGCTTTTGGGTTTCACAACCAAATACAGTAAAACATGAAATTTTGAGAAGAATTTATCCTTAGGAGTGTGTCTATTATATTCCACTAGTTAAATCTTGGCAGAATTTACCGATTTGTTTAATCTTTGCTTTGGTAATAGGATGACCTCAGGTCAAATCCTAAAACCAGTGCTCCATGAATAACTGGGCCTAATTCCTACCTACACTTGGTTATGTGGGTGAGGGCCATGCCTAGCATAAGAAACACCTCAGCCATCAGCGGGGTCACCCACGACTAGTGGTTCCCCTGGAATGTCAAACTCAGAAGACATCAATTTCCATGGCAACCCTTCCCCCTCCTCCATCACCTGAAAACCAATCTGTAGAAGCCTAAAAGTTTTGACAGTTGAAAATACAATTAAGCCAAGGAAAAGGGGAAATAAAAAGGCATTAAGTGAATTTTCTTCCGCTAAAAGGGGCTAATTCCCAACATAGTGGTTGAGAGCCCAGTTCCAAACCTTGATGATTTCTTGGTCCTACTGTTAAGTGAGTTACACACAGATTAAAGGAAATGCAACACTTCTATCCATGATGCTGAAAACTCTCAAGTGAGTGTAGAGCAGGTACATGAGCAAATACTGGGCCTGTTTAAAAAGACAGGAGTGGAAAAAAAGACACAGGACAGACCAGTACAGAGACTGAAGACCAGAAAAAGAAAAAGACAAGATCTATAGCCCTGGTGGCTGGAACACATAGTTCATCAGGGCACAGGAATAATGTCGCAGCATTTTTATTTCCTGGATTTTCCTGATTACGCGAACTGTGGTTTTGCTATGAATGTGTTGCATTTTGGCTACGTTGAAAATTCCTACGTGAATATTAGGAGACAGCCATTTTGGAGTGAATTACATTGCACTTGTGTAATTGTTTAGTCACTCAATAAGCATTATTGACCTACTTATACAGCAGAGGACTATGCTAGATACTGTGTATCCACTGCAGAACAGAGCAAAGCAAAGTCCCAGCTCGTGTGATTCTCTCAACCTGTCTAGATACGTATTTGGCCTATATAAAAGTCATCTAAGAAAAAGCAATGTGGTTGCAAGGTGATTTGCTGAGAGGGGATGAAATGGCCCAGCATGGGAAGCTGGAAATGCCATAATGGGACACTACACAGTGATTGTGAAAGAGCTTATGTTTTTTAGCACAGAAGAGAGCCAACGCAAAGGGTTGAACACCCTTGTAACCCGGGACCCAGAGTTACCAGAGTTACCAGGATAGAGAACTGGGAAAGCAGTCTCTGCTGATCAGAGCTGCAAAGATAAAACAAAGAAAAAGCAGGATCAAGGAATTTCTGTGAGGAGGAAGAAGAGGATGCTGTGAAGCTAGGGTTCAAGCCACTTCAAGAAAATAGTTTTGACCTGAAATTGAAGGGTACCTGAAATCCAGAAAGGAAAAAAAAAAAAAAAAAGATCTATTTCTCCAGTAATCAGTAGAATCACAGAACTTGGTTTTTACTTACATTTTCTCTCCCCAGTTTGCCAGAGTCTCCATCACTTACTTACACCAAACCCAAGGCATTTGAATTTTTAAGTCTTATTTTATGCCATTTTCTAGAAACCAATGCAACACCTCACTTCCCACACTGTCGGATTGTTCTTTCGATGTCATCTAAATTCCGCCTGCTGCAACTTGCAGCTACTTCTGCTTGCTTCTAGGGCTGGACGGCAACTGCGTGTTTACGAGTGCACGTGAATTCCAGAGTTCGCTGGGAAGAAGGTTCTATTGCGTAACTTCCTAAAGTGCCCAAGAATAATATCAGAGAACTACGTCCATTCTTTTACTTCTCCCTACACCTTTCCTTCGACGTTGTCGTCTAGAGTCCTGCCTTACTGAACTTTCTAAGCTTTGATTTTCATGATCTGAAAAACAGGATCAATAACACCGTTACTGGCTAGTGCGGGGTAAACAATTAAATAAAATATCAGGCATTGAAGCATTTTGTCAGCAATGAACGAATATAGATATTAGGCCTAATAGTGACCGTGTCGATTGCTGACTGACTATAGGACTGCATCTCTCTTATTGAGAAGAAACAGCTTCTGATATTTATTTTCTTCTTTAAAAAGATTGTCATTTTCTGATATCAAGGAGAATTGAAAATTTAAAAAAAAACAAAAAACTCTATGCAGTAATTGGTAGGGGAAGGATAATGAGAAGAAAAGCAGACAACTATCTGCTGCTTAGCATATCTGTGAGTGTGTTAATTGAATTAGAACTGCCCTGTATAAATATTAAACTCAATTCACTTTCTTTTATAGCTCCTTTGCTTTTCAAAGTATTCCCAGTTTTAGATTATCTTTTAAAAGTTTTTTCTGGGAGTTTGAGGGAGTTAGTGGCAAGAAGACAACACAAATTTAAATGAACTGAGAGAGCTTTCCATTTTATCAGACTTTGTCTTTCGCTGTTATTTTGCTTTGCTTAGCTCCTGGCCCAGAGGCAAAAGGAGGGCTGGACTTTCTTTCTAGATGGAGGCTCTGCAACAACTTCCTTTCAGTGGAATAACATATTTTGTGCGTGCGTGTGTGTGTGTGTGTGTGTGTGTGTGTGTGTGTGTGTTTTCCCCCTAGGAAATTGCTTTATGTCTCCACACTCCATGAACAATCACTCACCTTTTCCAGGTCACTAGCCAGGATGTGAGATGCAGTCTGGATTGTTCTTGCATTTGATCCTCCCCGTATGTCCATGAGGATAGGATAACATATCTCCATTTTACAGCTAAGGGTAAAGTCAGTAAGTCAGAGAGCCACAGGCATGTTTGACCCCAAGTATAATTTCTAGTGTTAGAATTGGTGAATTTAGTTCCTAGGTTAAAATTTGGATAGATTCAAGAGAATCATAGACTCCCATAGGCAATCATAGACTCCCATAGAGAGGTCCCTAAGGGGACCTTCATTATAGGACCTTCATTTGAGGACGAGGCAAGTAAAGGAGGTTCCTGCAAGTAGAGTTGGATCTTGTCTATATTTAAAATTTTGATATTATATTCATCATGGATTTTTAAATTCATTTTCATTTTTAAAAACATTGCATTAAGTATTATTTATCTTGACTATTAAGGCTCAAATAAACTCTTATATAGAAAAAAATAATCATAATCATAATTCCTACCTACTTCTGAGGACTATTGTAAGTATTAAATAAGATACTAAGGCACAAAAAAGAGCTTACCCCAGTGCCTGGTACGCAGTAAGCACTCAGTCAATGTTAGCTACCATTATCAGATAAGGCAGAAATGTTCCATTTTTAATGCCAAGGAAATGAAGATCCATGGACCTTAAGAATCCAAAGTCACAACCCAAATGAGACAAAGTATGTAAACACTTCGCCCAGGGCTTAGGCTATAGGAAAGTTCAAAGTGAATAATAACATTATTCTTTTTTTTTGGTTAAATATCACACTGGAATCTAGTTTTTGTGACTTCAAACCCTGTATCTATAGAAACATTTGCATCATGTTGACATGAGAAAGCCAGGCCTGCTGGCTATTGTGCTGTCTGTGCAGATTTGAAGTTTAAGGCCCAGGGGTTTCTTCAAAGTCGAGAGAGGGATTGTAGACCGCATTCAGACAGCTACTTGATGTCATCCTGCACGGCAGATGTCCACAATGGCCTGGCATGCTTTCTGATCGTATCAGCCTATTTTGTTGTAGTTGAGCTGTGACATCCCATATGACACTCCTTTGCTAACTCATCTCTGGGATGCAGCTGCTCGGGGTTTGCAACTAAGCAATTCTGTGGCAATACAGCCTTCCCATGGCTTTCACTCTCTGGCCATAATCCCTTTTGGTTTCACTAGACCCACAATTATGTGGCCTGAGTTCCAGGAACAGGATAAATAAAACCTTGAAAGAAGGAAGTCTCTTATCAATCCTCTTTCAGTCAGCAATCCAGGAACAATTTTCGAACCCTGTCATTAAATCAGAACTGGGAGGGAAGTCTGAGATCCTATCACCTAGTCCCTTTACTTAAAAAATGGAAGAACCCAGGACCTAGAGAAATTAAATAATAAACGTCACTCTGCTAATGAGTAAAAAAAAACCAGGAGAACTTACTATGCCAGCACTATCTTGATTTCCATTGGTTGCCAGCTAATCTCTCCTAAAGTATTAATTGATATTTACAGAGTAAGCTGATAAAGGGATTCAGGTTAGACCCCTCTCAGGAGTATTTTAATTTAGAGGGATTTGAATTCCCAACCAGATGAAGTAATTATGGTATAATGTCAAGCAGAGAGACTGAAGTCCTAGGGCAAGTGGTCATGCCTTTTTAGCCCTAAGATCATTCTCCACAGAAGGCAGAACACAGGTCTAAAACCTATAGGAGAGTCCTTGCCTTTATCCAAGGTAAGTGAAGAGTGCCCCTCATCATGCTCTAATTTCCTTGATGACACAAACAAAAGGAACTGTCAAGTTTATTAAATTACTTTAACACTCAATTGACCGATGTCCTTGGCACCTAGGTACGTGAACCATTTTCATGATTCCCTTTATCCTATATCCTCCGACTCAGCCCAGCAGTCCCCTGACCCATATCAACAGTGTACCAGTGAGGATCCAGCTTGGAGACTAGGGAGAAAACCTGCCAAATTTTGAAAGTTAGAAACATTGCCCGCAGACTTTTCATACAACTTCATCCTGTGCAAAGGGCTGTCCTCACTTTCTAAGCATCTCAAGAATCCAAATTTATATGAAAATAGAGAAACAGGGTTGATTTTCCCTTGTAATACCTAGAGGTTCTCAAAAATAGGAGGAAGCTAGCAAAACATAGAAAGGATTGTCAGAGAAGTAGATCAGATAAAAATTCTGATAGAATACATGCAGTTAAGAGGATTATGCCAAGCGGATTAGCTATCAGGAGAATGCAAAGGGAGAGGGGGAAGTCAGGCATTGGAATCATCTTTCTCTCTTTAGACAAACTCACATCCAGGCCCTCACTTTGTCTCTTTTCATGATTCTCTTTTCCCACTATCCTTGTAAATTCATATGATCTGATTCATTTCAGTGCCATTTCCAACCACTTTCCTAGGTCCAGATGAGGTTCAAGTAATAGCTCTTACTGAGAGAAACAGAATTGGTAAAACATTCCAAGCATGGACACATTGGAATTAGGAGTCAAATAAAATATAGGACAAGGAAACAAGAAGAAGCTAAGAAGCTAGCCAGCTCTCCATCTGGGCCTCCATAGCAGCACAAAATGACAAAAAAGTCAACAATAACAATAAGCAGGAGATCGGAAGCAGACTGACTCTGCAATGCCAGGGGTTTATGTGAGGTACGAGATAGTATTTTGAACATGAGTTTTATTGGACAAAAGATTTGTTGCTGGGAGAGGTTGCAGATATATTTTTCTAAACATCTTTGAATACAAGTTAGATTCTTATCTGGCTCATGAGATTTCAGAGTGATCTTTTGTTTTGTTTTGTTTTTGTTTTAATTTGATGATAAAAGATAGAAGGATCCCCAAGGGCTATTCTGTGAACTGGCATAAAAATAACCTGGGTAAGTTGTTATAAATGCATATTCCTACACCCTACCAGAAGAGATTCTGATTCAGTAGGTCTTGGGTGGAGCCTAGGAACCAGTTTTTTAATAAGCTCCCCAGGCATTCTGTCACATAGCAGGGCTTGAGAATTACTGGGTTAGAAAGATGAACGCCCAGGAGCTTGGCCCTTGTTCAGTGATTCTGTTAATAGACATACGCACCCTATAATATGACTTCTTGCAAACATGCATATGTAGCGCTTTTCTTCAGTAGATCACTGTAACACAATATAGATTCCCCCTCCCCCACACTCTAGTATATCCTTGAAGAGCATGGCTCCACATATAGGTAGAAATATATACATATTCAGTAAAGACAGGTAAGTAACATACATGAAGACAGTGCAATCATTGCAATGAGAATAGTGTAATGATTCCATAATGCTGACTGGTTCTCAAGCACTGTCTGCAGTACATCTCTGTGTCAGATGTCACTTATGAGGTGTATTGCTAGCACACATTATAATGATGATGATCGTCATCATTTTTTAAAAGTACTAAAATATGTAGGTTATTTGCTTTTTTCTTTTAGTCTGATTCCCTAAGCAGAATACAGGACATTGATAGGGCCGTGTTTTTAGCGGAAAAATTGAAAGGTCATTCATTTGGTTGTGGCTTTCTCTGTTGTTTCTTGGCTGTGCAAGAAGCTGACCCACATTTAGACTCGATTAAAGTCCGATCTACTGATCACCTCTTATATTTCTTACTAACCATTTCTGGGCACTGTGGTCTGACCATGGACTAGAGTTAAGATTTGAATCAGAGGGTAGCAAGAGTTTGCTTGGGTTTGAGCTAAGCCCTATGCTCTGACCAAATTTATTGGAAAACTGGGGAGTTATGAACACGAGTACAATTGAAGATAAAGCAGTTTGTCATTTTGCAATTGGTACTATTCCTTGAGTTTACAACAACTTCCTGAACCTCCCAGGAAGGAGAGATGGTTCAATCAAGGCAAATTCAGGTACTTTCCAGGCACTACACAGAGCCTGAGGCACTAAAGGTATTTATTGGCCAACCAGCTGAACCCTCAGAGCAGTCCAGGGATAATCTGGGAACCAAGGGCAGATGCCAAGTCTTCAGAAAGTTTGGATCAGACTTGTGCCTATTATTATGGGATATGACTATCTGTCTCATTGACTACAGGTATATGATTTGTCAGCCATTCACACAAAATAACATAGCTAGATTTTTATGTATTTAAAATTTTATTTTGTTGCAAATAACATAAGCCAATATAAAAGAAAACTATAAATTTACATTCCTTCAAAGAATTAAAAACTGGGAGTTTGGGTGTGGCTGGATGCAGGACCTTAAGGAATATCATTAGGGCTTGACTCTCTTTTTCTTCCTCTGTATCTTAGACAAGCTCTTTTCCCTCTAATTAATGGGAATAATAGTGTCACCCTTGCACTCCAGTGGGCAGGGAGTACCTTCTCTGATGACTCTAGAGGAAAGGTAAAATCAGCTTGGGAAACATGAAAAATCAATAGCTGTAGACAGAAGAATAAGCTATTCTGATCGATCAGGCCTAGATTATGTGCCCAACCTTATAATTGGAAGTGAGCTGGAGTGAAGGGAGTTCACATCTCCATCAGAAATATGTGGTTTTTAATTACTTACATGGAGAACAAATTCTATTGCCCAAATAAAGGGAAAAGATGCTAGTCAGGCAACACAAAGGTGTCTACTACTATAATAATGCCAGGAAGTATTCTCATTGGAGCCAACTCTTTCTGATAATAGAGTCACGAAAAAGGCTGAGAGGAATCAGTGAGTCCACCCTCATATCTTGAATAAAGATGGGTTCTGTCAAGAATCATTTATCTCATATCAGAGTAAAATATGAAAAATATGGAATCTAGAGTCAAATACATCTGGATTTAAATCCGGACTCTGATATAAAATGGCTATGTAACACTGATCAGGTTACTTTGCCTCTTTTATTTTGTTTTCTTATTTGTAAAACAAATTTAGAAATAACCTAATTTATAAGATCATTGATTAAATAAAATAGTGTATGTTTAAAAAGCATAGAACTTGCTCATAGTAGGTGCTCAATAAATATTAGTCCTCTGCTTTGAGCTTACCCTTCCTCTACCACTACAGCCTTAACTTTGTCATAAGATGACACCTAATGAAAATGGCCTAATAAGAAATATCCTACTTTGAAAAACCTATGATACAAAAAATAGATAATAAGGATATTTTATTGAAGTTCAACTTAAATCATTCCTCTCCAGCTCCTATCTATTCTTTCCTGTTCATTTACCAGTGAGATTAAAAAGCAGAGGGTCACTATACTCTATAATCATAATTCTTCAAACAATGAAAGACAACAATTATATAATTTTCACTCTCTCTTTCTGTTGGTCCCCAAGTTTTCTTTTGTATATACTCTATAAATAAATAAACAAACAAACAAACAAACAAATAAATAATAAATATATATAATCTTTTTTTTTATTTCATCAGGATAAACAGATAAGCTCTATTAAGAGAGAGTGCCTCTTATCCAGTTATACCATTATGGTTACCTTACAGTGCAAACCACACAATGTAATTAAAGCTTTTAAAAGTTTTCACAAAAGTATATGATTCATCTCCCCAAGAAGAACCTGGGAATATTTCGCCCCAGGCCAAAACTTATATCCATCACCCCAAAATAATTAATTCAAGATCCTATAAAATTTTGCTCACTTCCCATCCTTGATTGCTAAGTGATCATTGTAAAATTCAACACCGGGCTTCAGGTAGAGTACTTCTGTATAGCACTGGTTAATTAGCTCTAGGTTTATATGACTTCCAAGAAAAGGAAATCTTTCTTCATTACCTACTTCTGATGATTAATATCTAAATGGCCTCCATTAAATGTGATAGATGTCTTTTTTAGAAAGATATGTCCTTTGTAGAGGATCAGATGCCAAACTAACCTAAACATCAAGAGATGGGTTGAAGAGAGTGAAAGCAATCGTTTTCTAATTGCCCTATGTCTTTCATGCAGGCAGGACTAAATACCAGAAAGAGGCAGAAAGAAATGATGGTGAAAATAATGAAGGTGGGGAGGAGAGGGTACAAGGAAACATGTAATGGGTCTCCCATAAATTATTCCATTTGGACTTCAATTATATTGATTGATTTGCATTTGCCACTAATAGGAAAATGAGTCTCCTGTTTCCCTCAGCCTTGTTTTAGCCTCCAAATGGCAAAGAAAAATAATGTCATCTAGAAGCTATCAATCTGGCTGGGGAGAGAACCCCACTGACAGCTTCCATGCAGAGCTATTTAAAAAAAGGGAAACAGATTAACTTCTCAGCACCATCACTCTAACTCCTGTGTCTCCTCTGCCACTGTGGTCCGTACAACTCCTGAACTTCACTGTGGTGACAGCCAGTAGACTGTCTCCTCTCCTTGTGAAGGGCACCAGTTGGACAACCACCCAACCTATCCAGTAATCATTCTCAATCTTGTCATTTTCAAACTAATTTCAAAAACACGATAATTAAGTCTCAACATAATTTTGTGAGTAGACAGGAAATAACATATCCGTATTTTATAAATGAAGATATTGAGGCTTCAAAAGAAGCTAAAAGACTTTACCCAGCTTGTAAATGGTGAAATCCAGGTTTAAACTTGTGCCATGACTTCTGTGTTTTCATGCATGCAGCTCCATTGATATATGTGCCCCTTCTTCCCCCAATTTACCTAGGAAAATCCTATTCATTCTTTGAAGCCTCGGATAAATACCACCTTCTCTGTGAATCCTTCCAACCAACCTAGACAGTTAGTTGTTACTGTTTCCTCTAGCAATTTGCATGTGACTTGATGATACTCCTCTTTCTATTACAATTATTTTTTTACCTCTACAAATAGAATGAGATGACTTCAAGGATAAGAACAGCAGTTTATTACTTTGTTTTCCCAGTGTCAGGAACATTTTATATGCTTAATTTACGTGTACTAAGTAAATGAATTAATGAATAAATGGTCTTAAATCACATATAATGAGGAAGCACTTCGACAAAATGTTTCCCAAATAAAATACAGAGATTGGAAGTAGCCACGGGATGGAATAAAATTTACTATTTTCTTCAGAAGACACCATGATGATTGGAGTGGGCTAGTAGATGTGGAGAGTTCAACCATTACATTCACAGTGATCAGAGACCATGTTTTGAGTCTGGGTAAATGGCAAGAAAAGACCCTTCAGTTTGCCAAAACAGTCTTTAGCACAGACATGTGTTTCATAAATGCCTCCAAAATACCCAATCCTCTTAGATCCTTTGTGAGGTTATTACATAATAAAGATTTTATTATTTGTCTACTCTGATCTACAGACAAGTTGCCTGGTAAATTATTGAGCCACTCCCTGACATGTGGTATTATATGCCAGAGCCAATCTCTGTGTAAGCTGGAGGCAAGCTGACTGATTCCTTGGAGAAGACTGACAGTTACTGGTTATGATTCTTTTTCCCATGACGAGGCTCCTAGTAGAGCAGAAGACATCACAGAGAAAATTCACAGTGATCAAATGGGACAGCCCGTCAGGGGCCTGTCTTATCTCCCTCATCGCCTCCAAAATAGATTGTTTTCCTTTCTGAGGGATGCTTTAGTATAAGAAAGCCCAAGAATTATCCCTACCTACCTCAAAATGTATCCACCTGTGAACCAATCAGGGCAAGGACTGTGACCTCATCACTTTCTAGCAGAGGAAAAGATAAAGACCTAAGTACAAAAAGTCTGGCTTCCGGTTGAAATTTTGTTTCTGGTAAAGCTTACTCCCATATGCATCCAGGATAAATACCAAAACAGGAGCTATATCAAGCCTATCCCCAGTTAAACCCTAAAGCTACCCCACTTCTATTTCTGCTAAACCTCCATAAGTTTTGACAGTTTACAGAGACTTTCTCACAGGTTCTCAAGCTACTTTTGCTTTGGGACTCTCTCTTCTTTCCCTTTTACTTCGCACATAAAACAAAAGTCAAATTAAGCCTACTCTCTAACCAACTCTTGCTCCTGGAACTCCAGACTGGGTTAAATCACCACATGGAAAGGAATTCAAGTAACAAAGAGCGTCACTACAATTGTCCCAGGCAGGTAAGTAAAACTCCATGTAAACTAGCAATTCCTCAGAAATCCAGTCTCTTTTCTGACATACCATGTCCTTCTCTGTGGGCATCACAATTGGGTACTTGGTGTACTATATTATGGGAACTTTAAAACTGCCAAAAAACCACTAAAAATAAGGTTCTGGGTATGTAAGCCTTAACTCCCCAAGGAGGTTGTAAAGGCCTCATGAGCAGACACCATGTCTTAAATCTTTTTCCACACTGTAGATTAATCTTCTGTACTATCTGGGCTCTAATCACTTAACAAAAGCATGTTACTCTATTTGCAACTGCAGCTTAGATATTCATCTAAGGCATGCACATTATCTTAAAAGGTCCCTTTGTCTACTCAGAAAGTTTAAGTACAGGAAGTTAGATCTCTGGTTTCTGCAGTGAGAATACATGAGGAGTGACAACTATACAGCATTTGGACAAGCTTTTTGACAGTCTAAACTGACAGTGAACATCTTGCATTTCTCTCTGATGACTTAAGAACAGAATATGAGCCTGCATTTGCAGAGGTGAATGTATGGTTTTTGACATCTGGATAGCCCATCTAATTGCCCCAGGCACTTTTCTGTTCTTTATTGCTGGCTTTTTGGAAAGAATTGAAGTCCAAGACACCTCCAGGGCTGTAAGCTTTGATAATGAATTACTAATGGTTTTCCCCTATCTCTAAAGAGAAAGACCAGCCTGTCTGGCAGCTGACAGTCTAGTGTCTGAACTTGACTAATAAGATGAAGAGAAATAGATGAACAAAATGTGAATTGTAGATAACATATCAGTTTTTTGATAATGAGCATAAGGAATCTGTTCAGGTGACAAATATGATGAGAGAGAAAACAGGTGTGCTAAAAACTCCATCTCTGTGCCTATACTCTTAACAACAGTGTGGGTAGCTCAGCAGGCAGCTCTCTCTTACCAAATTCTAGTCACCCCTATGTCCTAGGCAAAGGCAGAGGAGTTAGGACTTATTAATGTGATATCTTAGTAGAAGCCTGATCTCTACCGCTCATAACTAGCATTACTTAAATCAATATTTTAAATAGACTAATAAACCTTTCACCTCTATTCGTCAAGCCATGGGCTATACCCCAATAAACACATGTTGATTTATACATTTCTATAATCTCTATTTTCATTCACCCCATGAGAAAGAAGCCCTAAATTATATTCAAATAATACAAAGCTGGACATGGTCTGGAAATCTGGGAATGTAAAATACTTTCTCAATTACTGCCTTAAGCTTCTCTGTACTCTACAGAATAATAAATAGTATTTTAAACAAAAAAAAAAAAAATGAGGCCTAGGTGATTCCAGTTATTTCCTGTTCAGTATTATTACGTATAATGTTAATGATAATATTTTTAGGTTCTCCTTTGCTAACTCTTCTCTTAATGAATCACTGTAGTTATCTTAAGTTTCAACTCAGTTCTTTCTAGTATTCTACTTTACCACCTAGAGAACCCAACTGCTTATTTGGTTTACATTGTTACTTTTTATACTCCTTCTCCCCAAATCTTCCACACTAGCTCAGATCAACTTTCTCTGCAGGTACACAGATCCAGAAGTCTACACTGTAACTATAGCTGTTGACCTTGGTGCTTCCCATCCACGCACAAGCAAAAGGTTGAAAGACCCCTGCAATCCATCAGTATTTATCAGTACCATCATTATCTTTAAAACCATCTCAGACTTCCTAAGCTCCAAGATTGGCAATCTAACTTTTACTTCTACCCCCAAGTTAGCAATCTAAGAAGCCATGGATGACTTAGAAGTTTTCTCAGAGATCACCTTGACCAGCATTTGTCATCTATATCCTTCATAACCAATCTCCCCCGTGAAGCTCTGCCTAGGCCCATTTCTTCTCCTTTGTTCCACAGAATTAGAAGGGATAAAGTATGTTAGAGGGAAGCAACACATGGTAGACACTGAATAAACTTTACTTGAGTGCGAATTTAGTCAAACCCTGATTTTTTTTTTTTTTTTTTTTTTGACTACCTGGGCTCTGTTGCTTTGACTTCTGACATTTTTAACTTAGCTCCATATTGGTCTTCTCTCTTTTATCTAGAATCATTGACTCTTGGTGTTTTGTGATTGAGACATGATTGTTATAATGGCAATTTCAATGATGATGATGAACACTATAATGACAGCTACCATATAATGGGCCCTACGAAGTGCCAGGCACTGTGCCAAACCTTCTACATGCATTTTCTCATTAATCCTCATAACAACTGATGACTTAGATGCTATTATTCCCATTTTACAAATGAGGAAACCAAGGCTTAAAGAGTTTAAGGAATTCATCCAACTTGGACTCTAGAGTCCTAATTCTTGCCTATGCTGCCTCATTTGATATTCTTACTTAGGACTTTAAAGAGATGAGGTCTCCATCTACATCATGTACCTTTCACTATTCTATTCTTTCTAATCTTTTCCCCTTAAATTGTCTGTAAGCTCAAGAACTTCTGCTTTTGAACTTTATTTTGTTAAGAATCTCATCCTTGGTGAGATTCTCAGCCTTTATGGCAGCTCTCCATCCATCTCACACTCCATCTGTGCCAATCTTTTTCTTCTATAGGACCTGTATTCAACTCATGCTCTCACATTTTTATACAGACCATTTAAGGCAACATCTAGTTTTTATAGAAAAAAAATTGTTGCATGTAGAACTAAGCTATAGGCTGTCATTATTTAAACTGCTCTTCGCCAGGCCCCTTCTCAAGCAGGAAGGGGTGTCTGGGGAAGTTTATCCAGCTCAGGATCAGCCACCCTATTTTCTAGCTCTGAGGCTGGGTCTCAATGATCTGCAGAAAATAAATAAGCCAAAGCTTAACTCTTTGACTTCTACTATAGTTGGCACAAGCGATTTCAGTAAACTGGCAAAAGAGATTAACTGAAGAACATAAGGACTTCGCTGTTGGAACAGGCCACTCTGGACTCCACTGACCACCAGGCCAAGGATGATCACCCCTGGCCCCAGTGTATTCCTGAAGGACCACACTCTTCACATCACTTCTTCTCCATCACATTTTGCAGCATCCTCTACCTGCTCAAAAAGAGACCATCTATTCTGGCTCTTCTCTCCAGTGCTTCTCAACCTTGGCTATCCATTAGAATCATCTGAAGCGGTTTTAATAAGTACTGTGGCCTGGACCTCACCTCAGAGACTCTGCTTCAGTTGGTCCATAGTAGGACTGGATCCGGATATACTTTTCAAGTAGCCTACAGAGTAATTGGGTCTCCCATCCCATTTCCTGTGTATCAACCTCACTGGCCTATGTGCTTTTCCTTGACCTTTTCCTTGACCCTACCTACCAAACTCATTCTCCCTTTAGAGGCTCTGCCAGGAATACTCATCCCCCAGATCTTTTATATGAATGGCTCCGGCTCTTCATTCAAATCTCGGTTTAAATACTACCTAGTCCAAGTGGTCAGCTCTGACTTCTGTCTCTCAAACAGTGCTTAACCCTTCCAATAACGTTCTGTCACATTCCCTTGCTTTACTTTTTTCATAGCACTGCAACTATCTGCTATTACCTTATGTACGTATCTTCTAATTTTTGTCTCCACATTTAGGATATAATCAGCATGAAGGAAGAGTCTTTTCTGTCCCACTTATTGCTGAATCCTTGGGATCTAGAACAGTGCCTGGAATATAGTTGGTGCTCAGTAAATATCTGTTTGGATAAATAAATTAACTGGTATGCACAAAACATTCCAGGCAAAATTATCTCCAACTTTCTCTCAAAATTATTTCCTTAGAGCAAAGGGTCTACATGCCTGTACTACCTGTTAAACTTGATTATTCATTGAGCATTTATACTACTGCTCTTTTGGTTATGGCATCTTCCACCTGTATGTTATTGATTTAACCCAACTCAAAACACATTTTTCATGAAGGCTTCCTTGATCCCCCAACCCAAAGTGAATTTTCCTTTCTCTAGTTTTCTATAGCAATAATAATTCAAATATTGGTTAATGATATATTGCTCTGTGACAACTCTTCCATTAATGCCTTGGAACTGTTTGCTAAAGAGATCCTGAACTCTTAGAAACCCTAGACACATGGGTTATTAAAGCCACCCTCTGCCCCCCCCAAGCTTTGCAAATAATAAAAGCATATCAAGGATAGCAAGCAGAAACTTGTATAATGCTGAGAAATAACACTCATGTTAGAGCAAAGATGCCTATAAGTGGCATATTCCTAGATCTGAACAAAACTCTGGCTGTAGATTAAAGGAAAACTAACCCAAAGCAGAATATACCTTAAGACCAGTAAGTAACAATGCAGAAGCCAGGTTTATGGAAACGAACTAGATATGGAGAGACAGGAGAAAAGGTGATCAATAGTTAACCCACCGGCAGTAGGACTGGGACCCTAATCTGTGCTGAGGATTAGAAGTAAATGGATTATGAGGATCTTAAACCAACTTTTATATCCACAATTCTGAACACAAGGGAGTTGGGATGCAGTTTAGTCTATTAGCCCATTAGCTGATGGTGGAGACTTAAAAGACTTAACTCCAATAAATTTGGTTTCAAATACTTGAAAAAAAAATTTTTTTTTTTTCACACTGGATAGTAAAAAAGTTACTGCAGTCTCAGTAACTGAGTTATTACTTAACAACTCACATGTTTACTTATCTGCTCAGGTGGACTACATGTCCCTTGAATCTCGCAGAACTGTCATACTAAATGAGGTTGTCTAGATTAAGTCCTTTGAAAGCATAATTTACCATGTAAATATTGGATAGAATTTAAATTACGAAAGAACTGTGATTTTTCACTATCTCCTGCTCCCTTATCCACTCTTTCTTTCCTATGCTTTTTCCCCCAATTTGTGATCTTTTTCCTGTTAGCCTTGTGGGCAAGATCAAAAGGAAAAAGAAAAGGAAAATAAGACGACGATGATGATGATGGCGGCAGCGGGGGCGGCGGCTAACACTTAATAAGTACCTACTGTGTGCCACACTCCTTATAAATATCATTTTGAGTCTCACAATTAAGGCTTAGAGAAGTTGTATAAGATCATGCAGAGATAATTAAGGTGGTATAGAGCAGAACTGGAATCTGGACAGTCTGACTCCTAAGCAGGATGCTTTCTGCACTGCCAGGCTGCCTTCTTCATCAGATTCACAGGCCCTGAGACTTCTGTTTCCAGACTCAGAGATCCAAATATGGGAAGGAGATGAAAAGGAGGAGAATTGTACTGACAAATGGTCCGGTATGAGACATACTGGAACAAATAGAATTTGGCTAGCTTGCCTTTTCCTCTCTGAGCATGGGAGCAGGACTGCTTCAGACTCTAGAGGGCAGAAAGCAAAAATGTATCAATCATGCTCTCAAAGACTAATGCCCTGCCTCCCCTTCTCAGTAAGAAGAAATAAAAATCTCTTATTCTCAGCAATCTAAGCTTAAAACCCTTCTTACCTTGTGGTTTTTGCCTACAGGTTCCTTTTTTTTTTTTTATCTCTCAGGGTTGCAGGAGAACCTTGGCAGGAATTGATTTACCAGACTACCTCCCACGAAGACAGCACATCTGTCCAATTTCCTTTCCCCTATCTCCTTGTGCCAAACAAATACACTAAAAGTGACTGTCTAGTGACCTGGTCCAAGGAACTTGCCTGGGAAGTTGTTACACTCTGATTACCACCTAAGGGTTCTTTTTATAAAGTAGAGTTAAATCAGTGTGGCAGATATTGGCCAGCTGTTCTCTGAGTCTCATTCCTTTTCTTTCCAGCTGCCTTACGTTTTACAGTCTCCCTTGCAGTTAGATGGAGCTGTGCAATATATTTAGTAAAATGATGGGTACCACCAGTTCTATATCTGGCCCATATAAACCTCTCAAATGTGATCCCTTCGTAACAGTTTGCTTCTGCTGGATAATGAACCACCCACTTAAAATAACAAACATTATTTTTACAATTCTGTGGTTAGGATGGGTGGTTCTTCTAATCTGGGCTGGCTTGCCTGGGGCTGAATGGTCTAGAGTGACCTCACTGACATGTCTGGGAATTGGCTCAACGTCACCTGAGGTGATGGATGACTTGGCCACATATCTCTCATCATCCATCAGTCTATCCTGGGCCCATTCACATGGTGGAAGTTGCAGTGATCCCCAAGAGAAGCAAGAGATGGAAAGCCTCCAGACATTTTCAAGTCTCTCTTTGCATAACATTTGCTATTTTTCCATTGGCCAAAGCAAGTCATGTGGCCAAGCCCAAAATTAGAGTGGGAAGGGACCACCCTAGAACCTGGACTCAGGGAGGGGAATTACTGTGAGCATTTAAAACAATTAGAGTATGAATAATGATAGGTACTATTTATTTCATATGCACTTTGTGTCAGATATTATACATTGAATACTCACAACCTCCAATGAAGAGGTTATTAAAATTATCCCTTTGCAGATAATATAACTTACTCAACTCCTAAGTGGTAGAGCTGGGATTTGAACCCAGCAAAGTGACTAAAGCCAGGGCTGCTTTCACAGAAGTGGGTCCCACATGGAAGAAGCATGTCAGTGCACCTAAGAGCTGCAAGTCCTGGGTTCTGGAACTCGACCACGTGGGAGTAGGGAAATGAGTTGATGTACAGACCCTTTCCAAGTCTAACACTCCATGACTCTAAGTAATGAAGGATAAATGGACAAAATGAAAGCAGCTGTCAGTTTCGCCTTGGCATCTCCTTTTCTACCACAGTTAACCCCAATTCCAACCGAAGCTCCATCTTTCCTGACATTTTTAGGGAAAAAAAAAATCTTCCAAGTCTCTTTCTTTCTCCATCTGTGGTTAGATTTATAGACTGAGGTCTTCCTTGGAAGTCCCAGTCAGCCTGGTTCCCTGAATGACCTTGTAGAGCAGAGCCCCACTCCCCACCTACAGCTGGGCTTTATATGTAACTGGAAAATTAACATCTATTTTATTAAGCCACTGAGATTTTAAGGTTCATTTGTTAATCAGCTAACATTATTCAAGCTAATACAAGTAGATACCTGTGATTAATTTTTTACATGCTCTCTAAGAGATGACAGATGAGGAAACTGATCAAGACATGCCACTGAATCATGACACAAAGATCATGAGCCCATGGCTTAAGACATGCCCAATATACTCATAAACTGAATCCTGGGAATGGTTTGAGTACGCATTAGCCCTATAGTTAGATGTTTTCCTTAGCTCTCCGCAAGCCAAACAATAAACATTTCAGTGACAGCAGAACAAGAGACATTGGGGATGAGAAGATACTGGGGTGCAGAGGGACTGACAAGTCAAGGACACGCGTCACTGCTTTATTCAAACCCGAAAGATAACGTTTCTATAATTTATGAAACCCTAACACATGTAAGAAATAAAATTTTCTTTAAAGCCACCAATCATACATAAGCATAGGGAGAGGCAAAGATGTGGTGCTTACCAGCTGTCAAGTCAGGCTACAAGTTATTATCAAGGTGAAAAAAATCGATGCTAACAATAGGACACTCATACTTACAGCACTTGGCCTGTTGCAGCCTCTCACAGCTAAGAATCTCAAGGAATTTTAACTGAAATTTGGTCAGCAAGACTTATAGCAATCCCGGAAAGAAGTGAGATCAACACTCACTTAAAGGCCAAGGATCAAACAAAGAAAAAGCAAATCACCCAGAGTTAATAAGGAACAGGGCTTGGCTCTTTCATAAGTCATGTTTGAATTTCAAAATGGCTTGATTAATTTACACGCTTGAGTAATTTTCTTTCTGTGGACCAGCTAGAATTCTAAAAGCAAAAGAATCAGAATTTCATGAAAAGATGAATTTAAATGTATAGCACTCCTCTGATATGTGGATATGTTCGGTATCCCAAGGGGACTCCTCATAAAAGATTCTTTAGAAGCATCTCAGAACCAATACCAAATTTAGTAGAAAGGATTTCTCTGCTTCCTTGGACTCTTTGAAATTAGAGCAAAGCAAGAGTTTCAGAGGATTAAAATGACCAGTCTTGGTAATATTAATAATAATCATTACTATAACTTTCTTATATTGAGCACTTCCTACATGCCAGGCCCACTGTTTTATGTCCTTCATACACATTCATGTATTTGTTTCTCACAATAAGTTGACAAAAATATTATTGTTGTTTCTATTTTATAGATGGGGAAACTGAGGCACAGGGAACTTAAATAACTTGCCCAAGGTCACATAGCCAAGTCAATCTCCAGCTGTCTGTCTCTAAAGACACATTTGCAACTATTATGTTACTAATACTAACACTTGCATAGCCAAACACAAAAAAAAACAAACAAAACTACTGGAATAATTATTTCTTATTCTAGCTGCCTTGGACATTCAGAAGATAGAGAAACATTTTTACCTCCCTTGCATGAAGAAGATTCTAGGCTATCTATCTGTTCCGAATCTCAGATCCTTTACTTTCAAGATCAATAACAACTCCTATATCTTAGAGCAGAAAAGTCAAAGTTATCAGGTGCCCAGAATTCAACTTTCTCATATAAAAGTTTGTCTGGGAGCCTGGCTGATTGAGCACTGGGATTCAGGGAAGCAGAGAGCCCAACCAGAGGGGATGAGATTTTCTAAGGTTAGGAAAGAAATGTGAATAATAGAGACCCATGTCCCCTTTGAAGTAATACCCACAATGGCAGGGATTCCTGCAAGTTCCTGTGGAACCAACACTGCAGCCTGGAGAAAAACAAGAAATGACTCTCTGGCCAAGTCTGTGGTCAGTAGAGAAGGCCATTATGAGAAGCTTCTCTGTAACCAGCAAGCCTATGAGCATGACAACGAGTGAAGGACCAAACTGGAGAGTTGCATCATGTGGCAAACACAGAAATAATTACAAATGGGCCCAGTGGGAAGGATATAATCCTCCACTTCTGTTTTCCTGATCTCATGAAAGTCTCGTTCCAATTTTTTAAGAATCCTAGGAATTCTGCTCCCTTAAACATAATGCAATTGATTTTCTCACACACCCTTCCAATAGAGAGCTCAGAGGCAAATTTAATTTGATTTGGGGAAAATAAAAGGATATGATATTTCCCGTACTTGAGTGTTATAGGGTAATATTCTCTATCCACGCATTTATAGTACTGCATGCAAATACTGTCCATGTGCTATGCATCAGCCTGACAAAATCGATGGTTGATTAGATACTTGAAAAAGTTTTTAACTGTGGTAAAATATGCAAAACACAAAATTTACCATTTTATATGTCCACTTCAGTGTCATTAAGTGCATTCACACTGTTGTACAAGCTCGAAATCAATTTGCTTAAAGAATTCACCAAGGTGGTGAAGAAGAAACATCTAAGGGCCTTTTGATACACTTGGGGCAGCTGGTTAGAATTTTAACATTTTAGATAAAAAGGAAACACAATTTGGCTTTGAGAAAGCTCAACAAAAGGCTTCACATTTACTTTAGTGTGCACTGTAGTATCACTAGCTCACATCTTGGATTCTCTTTACTTATTTCCTAGCATACAAAACAGCCCTAAAATAAACAACCTGATAACACTTCAGAAAGCTAGATGGGAAGAGCTTATAAAAAACCATCTGACCACAAAAGCCAGAGATCAAGTAATAATGCAAATATAAAAAAAACCATTAACCTCTGCCTTCACCCCTATTGGGCACTGGTGTGCCTGCCATTACCCATTATAATGGCAGTGACTTTTGAGTAAATATTGGTGTGATTTGTCAAGCAATCTGAGGCCTGTGCCTCACTGGATTCCAAATGGAATCTACCTTGCCGGAGAAGATTGGCAAATACTGGTGTTAGTGTCAGTTAACAGAATTCTTGTCTTGGTCACACTCTTTAAGTGTTTCTCTTCCCAGTATTCCAGGCTAGGAGAGTGGGTGGTTTTCTAAATGAGATCTACATTCATATTTATCCAAGCATTCACATTCACCTCTTCTTCTTTCCTAATGAGGCAAGAAATCCAGGCAGGCTCTGGATCTCAAGAGTTTTATTTCCATACCATTATCCTCATCAAAAAGCATTTATTAAACACCCAATTATAGATAATGCTGTGAAAGCCTTCATCTCTGTAGAGAGAACTATATAGACACAAGCTTAATCCTCTAAGAGTTCATCTATTCAAAAACGAGAGACAGGCACACAGATTACAGCCTTGACTCCTCGCTCTGGTTGTGCAGCAATTCAAAAACATTCAAGGTGTCTTAAGAAGTGTCACAAAATTCTCAATATGAGTTATAATTTACCTTAATTTTAAAGACAGCATATCAGTGGATAAACTTCATCACCACTACCACCATGTACATACTTCCAATTAGAGGCTAATAGTCACATTTTGGTTACAAATCAAGCAGCTTAATTTCACACATGAAATATCTAAATAATGTGGAATCTAGATAATATGGACTATAGATATGGACTTCAAGGCCATGGCAGGGTCCTTTTACCAAATGGAATAAATCTAAGTTTGACAACCCCAGGAAGGCTGATGATCAATTACTAACTCAGAGTTGGCGCTAATCAAAGGAGAGTCTAGTGTCTGCACAATATACCAGTGGCGCTAATCTTTGGAGAACAGTAGCATGGTCCTAGACACCAAACAGTGACCATTAAGAGAGATATGCTAACCTTGAGGAAGACTCTTCCCTCCCTGAGTGGCATGGCATCACCAACTCTGCAGCTCTTTCTAGTTAGGTCAACCTGAATTCAGATCTGTGTTAGCCACTTATAGGTTGTGTGAACTTGGCAATCATTAACTTCTTTGAGACTCACTTTTCATCTGCAGGATGGCATGATTTCTAAACACAGGGATGTTTTGAGAACTTTATGAGGTGACTTATATGATGCCTAGAACACTATAGACACTCAATAAATAGTGTGACATAGGTTTTCTTTCAAACAGCAGTAAAACAGAGATCACTGCCTAGAATACAATATGGATTTTCAACTTTTTTTAAAAAATTGAAATCTCTGGCAAAATGATGGTCATATTTCCCCTAGGCAATTCATTTCTTAATTTTATAAAGGGTAGTCCCCTTGAGAAGGGGCATGTTCCCTGCAGGTCACCATGGACCCCACCCAGCAGGCAATCCTCATTCTCTAAGTTTTGAGCTTCCGCAGGCATTTCAGTTTGAAATCCTTGCAGTAATCACAGGGAGCCTGGGTCTTTTGATAACATTAAAAAGGAAAAAGCATTCTTTGGCTCAGCCAAAAACAAGAAGCTGCTTATGAGACTTGTCGGATTTGTAACCCCATGACGAAAGCAAATTTTTCTCTCCTTTTCTTGCTTTATTCTATTCCCTCTTCCACCTCATTTTAAGAAAACTTTCCTGTGCTGATTGACTTTGGTCTGTGCCCTTGATAAGGCCTAGAAGATCGAGGCTTCATCACTGTCCCTGGATTAGCTTGTCTGATATTGACCCATTCTAACAGGCAGGCAGACAGCAAGCCACCATGTCATGGGCTGCCCTATAGAGAGGTCTGTGTGGCAAGGCAACGAGGGAAGCCTCCGGCCAACGGCCAGTGAGGAACTGAGGCCCTCAGTCTCAACAACCTGAAAAGAACCAAATCTTGCCAACAACTGCATGAATGAATTCAGAAGTGGACCTTTCTCCATCCAACCCTTGAAATGACTGCATTTCTGGTCAATACCTTGATTGCTGTTGTGTGAGAGACCCTCAGCCAGAAGATCCAGCTAAGGCAAGCCTAGGTGCCTAAACCTATAGAAACTGTGGAATAATAAATGTTGTTTTCAGCTGCTAAATTCTAGGGTAATTTTTATGCAGCCACAGGTAACTAGTATATACTGCCTCTGTAGAAACAGCATATAATAAGTTAAAGAAAGAGAATAAACTAGGAATGGGGCAATAAAAGAAGCTTGACAATCTGCATTTGCCTGTGTTTTCTAGCCTGTTTTCTCCGAGGAGAAAAAAATAGAGCTACCTTCTCCCATAAATAGTAGGTAGAAAACAGAATAAAGATTTAGAGGATAACGTTTGAGCAAAAATAAATAAATTAAAAAAGTACGAATCCCTCAGGCTGGGGATACATCTTATTGTGACCTCATCACCTAACACAGTATCTGGGTCATAGAAAATGCTCAAAAATATTTGCTGAATAAATAAAAGGAATGAATGACTCCCTGTTTCAGTCTAAACGGCACTGACTAGAACCATGTGAAAGGAAACAATTAAGAGGAGATCATGAGGGGGCTCTTCCTGGCACCTCTGTTAACCTGCAACCATGTGGCTATATAACTTGTCTTCCTTTGACTCCTAAGGGAGGTGGAGAAAGCCTTTCCTATACTTTCTTCTCAGCCCATCTATTTGTGGAGAAGAAAAACAAAACAAACAAAAAACCCAGAGGTCCAAATTCCCGGATAAATGAGGGGCTAAGCATCCTCACTGTATCACTGTGGAAGGCAGCTTCTCTCTACAAAGTGTGCCTTTAAATAGGACCTCCCAGAGCCCCTCCAAGTGCCTGCTTCCAGATCATTAACCACTTAATGGAGAGGCAGAGAAGGAAAAGAACCTTAAAACTGTTCTCTTTGTTAGGAGCTACTACCCACTGACAATCAATCAGAAGGGAGACAAAGCATTCCTGAAACTTAAATGTTCGCTAATAAAAAGATAGGTTTCTATTTACAGGAGAAAAAAAAGTAAAAACTATAAGTTTCTGGAAAACTTAGAGTTTTCAGAATTCTGCTGGAAATTTGAAGGGCAGCTATACCACTTAGACCTGCCCTGATAAACTGGATTTGGTGGACTGAGATTAAAAAAAGAAGAAAAGAAAAGAAAAAGAAAAAAAATCTAAAGTTAAGCAAAATAAAACATCTGAAAGATAGCCAAGAGGTCAAGCATGCTATGGCAGACAGACTAAGATGGTCCCCAAGGGTCCCCACCTCCTGGTATTCACAACTCTTGCATAATCTCTTTTTAAGTGTGGGTGGAACTGGTGACTGACTTCTAATAGATTATGATAAAGGTGATAGAATGTCATTTCTGTGCTTACATTACATAAGACTGCAACTGCCATCTTGTTAGCAGAGTCGGTCAGGTGCTCTCTATTTCCCTATTTCTCTCCTCCCTCTCCCTGGGTTTGATAAAGCAAGCCGCCATGCTGGGGAAGCCCACGTGGCAAGGAGCTGAGCAGAGCCTCCAGCTAACAGTCAGCTAGGAACTGAGACCTGCAACCCAAACACTCCAGAAGGAGGATTGTGCCAACAACCTTGTGAGCATGGAAGCAGATTCTTCTTCACCTTCTCCAGTTAAGCCTTCGCATGAGACCCCAGCCCTGGCTGCAACCTTGATTGCGGCCTGTGAGTGACCCCAAGCAGAGGAGCCAGTCAAGCTGTTCCTAGATCCCTGACTCTCAGAAACCATGAAATAATAAATGTGCAGTGTTTTAAGCTGCTAAGTTTGTGGAATAGCAAGAGATAAGTAATACATGCAGTTACAATGTTCATTCAACACGAAGTCATAAACAGTTATGAACAGGTATCTGTTCTGGGTTCTCTCACAGGGACTAGTGGAAGGACAAGAGAAGCCTCATCTGTCAGTTGAATTGAGATTCTTCTTTTCACCAGAAATGTGAATATATTGCATTAGGTTTGGGGAAAATGATGAGAAAAGCCCTGAGACTTTAGAGATGGACTTCAAAGGTCGATATGAAAGAAAAGAAACATTGCTGAGAGCTTATCTATGCCCGGCACTGTGCTAGGCAATTACCTACCTTCATAAACATTATCAAATTGAATCTTCATAACATTATTCTAAATAGCAATAGAAGAAAAGAGAAATAATAGCTAACATTTATTGAATACTTATTCTGAGCCTATAACTGAAGTACTCTAAAAATATTATCTCATTTAATCCTCTCAACTATCCAGTGAGGTAGTTTATAATTATTAAAACCATTTTACAGCAATAAAACTAAGACTCAGAAAAGTTAATAACATTGCCCAAGGTGACATGACCAATGAAAGACAGATCCATGATTTCGAGCCAGGTGTTCTGGCTCCAGAGTCCTCCATATTTAATCCCAGATGATTCCAAAGTACACTGAAGTCACCACTGTGATTTTCCCCTTAAATGTGTCTCTTCTAGAGGCTTCCCATTCCTTTGCACTAAGATAGGGCACAGCAAGTTTAAGTGTAAACACTAGCACTGTATCTTGCAAAGTTACAAGTCCTGTGAGCCAGACTTAGTACCCTTACTACCAACCAAGTGTGAGGAGGAATGACACAGACGTAATATCAAACACACCCTAAAGTCAAAACACTGGCCCTGCTTGTCCAAGGTTAAACTCTTTCTGGAATATACATGCAGACATATATAGTTCCCCACTGGGATCCCACCTGCCTGGACTATGTATCAAGACAGAGTCCCAGAAATGTCAGACAAGTCACTGACACGAAGATAGAAATCAAAGCATAAAACAAAAGAGCCAGTCCCAGGAAGAAATCGCTTTAAATTTCCAGGCCACAGAAGCAGCTGGAGGATTATTTCTCTCTGCCTATGCTCAGTTGTCCCTGCTTTGCTCTCTGTCCTTGGCTGACTGCCCCAGTGACACTCCCATCTGGCACTGGCCTTCTGCAGACACAGTGCACACTCCTTAAGTGCAGGAACTTGCATTCGGTTCATGAAATGTATACTGGCTACTATGCATGTGTCAAGCACTGTGTAAGGTATTAGGCATGCATCTACAGCTCCCATTTCTCACAAAAACTCTAAGTCTCTCCCTAACGCTTAACACACGCTGCATCCTTGACAGACTGCTGGATAAACTAGGAAGGAGTGAACTGATGAATAAAGAAAAGGAGAGATGATTGAATGCAAACTACAATTACTAAAACTATTCCTCCAGGACAAAAGGAAAGGGCCTTGGATCAATTACCTTTGTGATCTTCATAACAATTCTATGATATATGTTTGACTATTATCCTCATCCTACAGATGAGGAAGTGGAGGCTCAAAGAATATAACTTACCCAAGATCTTATAGCTAAAGTAGTGGGCAGGATTCAATTCCAGGCGGTTTGAGGCTACAGTCCATGCGTCTTACCATGAAATATATTGCCTCCCAGTATGGTACCTGCACAAATTAGTCACTCAATATACAGAAATTGGGCCGATGGGTGGATGGATATACAGACGAACAGATTGGATGGATGGATGGGCGGGCAAAGAGATGAATGGGCAGATGGATGAATGGACAGTTAGATTAATGCATTTACTATATAGATCTACAACAGGAAACAGAATGGCAGATAACATGGTATCTATTTCTAGGTTAGTGAGAACAGCATGTGATAGCTCCTCTCTTTTTACAAATCAATATAATTCCTCCAAGGCTGGGGCTTGTGGCTTCTTTCATTATGTAGGTGGTGGGTAGGTGCATTCTTTAAGATGGCCATGGAAAAATAGTAAGGCAAATTTATGAGTTAAGAGGTAATGAGGCCTCAGACAATGTGATCACATAATTGTATAACCACTAATTATGTTTGTGGCTGTGTTGGCTAGAAATAATGACAAAAATAATCGAACCTCATGCTTGGGGGAAAATGTATTACTTTTTCTACTGTCCTTTTCCTAGGCACTATACACTCTTGCATCAATCTATTAAAATTTGGCATAAAAACCTTCAGAGTGAACAATAGGTCAATCTAGATGCTATAACACCTCATCAGGAATGAAAAGTGCCACTTGGTGCCACAGTGGGTAAGATGTGCTTTGTAGTAAATAATGACATAATAGCATAGCACATAGAAAACTGGAATCATGTTTTTGGTACATTAAGAATACAGGAGCCAAAGCAAGCATCTTAAAACCCAAGTCAACTCTGGTTGGTCATCCGCGCAAGCCTGGAGTGGCTCTCCACATCAACTCAGAGTAAAAGCTGAAGTCTCTTCAATGGTCAAAATGGCCCTACACACTCTGGCTCCCAGTAAACTCTCCTCCTTCTCCACTCCACTCCACTCCAGATGTGCTGGCCCCACCTCCCCCAATATCTACCTAGCTACCGCCCTCATTTCCTCTTACCCAGCACTCCTATCCACTTAGCCTGATCTGCTTTGTCTTGTTCTATAATACTTATTATCATGTAACATATTATAAAAGTAAATTACTTGTAATATTTAACTTTTTTTATTGCCTCTCTATCTACTAAAACGTAAGCTCTACAGAAGGAAGTCTATTTTTTCTCTTTTTGTTCATTGATATAGTCCAGGCCCCTAAAACAGTGTCTGGCACATAGTAGACACTCAATAAATATTTGAATGCGGTTATATTTTCGGTGGAAAAGAAAAAGAAATCACTGACTTCTCCATTCTTAGAAAAGTGGTCCCCGAAATTTAAAAGAAAATATTTCACATAACGACTCCAAAACACATGGGGAAAATCCCAAACTGAAGCAAATATTTTAGAAAGCTACAACTGTATCAATCAAAACCTAAGGAAATTTTGGATGCTGACTTTTTCCCCCCAATTTCAACTGTCACCTGAGGAGGTAGACTTTCCTCTGGCTAATAATGTAAAATGTAGAAGACACTCTGACAGTTGATGTCTTGGCTTTCTGTCCCACAACAATAAAAAATCAGAATTAAATTAAATATCTAAGCAATGCCTGGAGAGTCAACCCAGGTCATTAACAGAAATTGTATTTGTTTATGGTCCCTCCATTTGCTTTGATGAGGACTCAAGCCCTTATAACTCCTATAGTCTATGTGCTACTTTGTTAAGACTGTGGTAACAGTAAATGGGGTAAAATGCAGTGCTGAGGCAGACAAGCAGGAAGTGTTAGGATGGGTGAGGACCGTGAATGGCCTAATTACCAGTGATGGCTTAGTTCTAATCATATAAGGTCCTTTGAGAGAAGAGTCCTCCCAGGCTGATGGAGTGGGCAATAAGGGGCCAACAGCAATACTGCCAGTCAGAGATTCAGACAGCTATTACCATCAAGAAGGAGTGAGGGGTGAATTGTGGGAACCTCAAAGCACTCAGTGCTTGCCTTTTCCTCTAGAGATCATCAGTATGGCCCCCAAACAGATTTCCCATCAAGGAATTATTTCTGGTCCCTGATGTAATGAATCAAGAGCTCTTTCAATTATTCTCTGAGAAGATTCACCAGAGTCACTAAAGAAACAAAGATTTGTAGTTTTTGTTGCAGTTTGGTGGAAATACTACTTTCTTATTCACCGAAATTAACTAAAATAATGGGTAAAGGCCTGACGCATAACAGATTTTCAGTCAATGCTACCTCTCTTCTCCTTTTCCTGCTGGGGCAGACATGGTAGAAACAACTCATTGTTGCTATTGGGATCTCTGTGCCTTGCTTTGGACCAAAGAGCAAAACATCATGTTTTATTTCAGCATTTAAGAAATCTCTTAGTTTTCATGCTCATAAGTAAAATCAGCCACCAATATGTACTTTAGTCTCTGGGATCTAAAGGCCCCTCTGTGTGTCTAGAGGTTGTCAGATTTGCTCGTTCCAGTAGAGTTAGAATGAAAATCAACAGGAGAAACTATAGGGACATCTCAAGAGTGTGTTAACATGCAACTCCACACTCTCCCACCAATAAAAGGGAGACACAGGAAAAAAGGGCAAGAAATTTCCTTTTTAGGGAATGCCACAGTCTTCAGAAAGGGTGCCTGAGCTTCTGAAGAGAAGCCTGCTAGGCAAATGCTTCCACATTCTGTGGACCAATTCGTCCTGAGTAACTTGGAAGAGCTGGGTTTCCTACAAAGAGGCCAGTCTGATTAAGTTAAAACATTGGAAAAATACACCTCACTCTCAGAGGTACCTCAGGCTATTCGGTAGTATTCCAGACTGTTAGTTCATTAAAGAGAAAATGATGGGGACAACAGACAACAAAAAGTCTATGTTAATTTTTAATAGCAATGCATTTGCTCTATTTGGGTGGTGATTTATTCATGCACTTCATAATAAATACATATGGTAGCCTGGAGATATTTCTATCTGCATCACAGGGCAGGAACCATATATTTTATTTGGTTGGCTCTAGACAGAGAAGAGAAATATACCTAAACAGTCAAGGAGTTAGTTTGTGGGGCTGCAAATAAGCTTTCAGTGGCTATAATAACCACTTAATCTGTTGCCTTCTTCCCCCACTCCAAACCTCACCCAATTCTGATAACTTGGACTTTTTTTTTTTTTTTGCCTATCATTAAACTTATCATAAAGTTTAAAGAAGGGAAATGAAAATAAAGTAAAATCTCTGAAAGGCTTCTTCCAACTCAGGGTGGTCTCACTCCCTTTATCCAAGCAGCCAAACAGGTTGGAGATGGGTTCTAAGTGATTAGGAATTAGGCATTTCTTTGGACTCTGCTCCCAAATGACTTAAAGAGAATAGTTGAAAACCACCTCCCAGAAACCTGTGTTGGACTACTATTTGGCAAGCTAAGCATATCTTTCACATAGCAATGGCAGCATGAAGGTTGGTTTTAACCACTGATGTCAACGATACCTCAAAAAGTACAGCTTAATGGAAAGTATCTCTGTTATGAGTGGAACCTAGGTTTCCACATTTGTGTTAAGTGACTCCTCTGGCAGCAGTCCCTTGAAAACAGCCAAGACTAAGGGACAGAAACACTGAGCTCCAGCTACTAGAATAAGCGAAAGAAGAAAAGCACAATCTTTCTACTTCCTTTGTAGACATCTCACATTTAGAAAAGGACAATTCTATAGAATTCTTAAATTCTGGGATAACAAATCTGGATTTTAAGTAGGTTTTGTTTTCATAGCAACCTGATTTGATTTCGGTCTTGTGTTTGTATGTATTTATTTTGTAATGATTTGGGGTTAGAGGGATTGAAATTATTTTTTAAATCCATTTTACTGCAACACTGGAAGTCACCTCTAAGTGTCAAATATCTCCCCTTCCAACATGTTATTCCCTAGATAAGGCGGACTCCCTTCATATTGGCAGGAGGAAGAGCCACAGCTTTGCTCCAAAGAAGGTAATCAAAAGGCAAAATTCATTTGGAATTTCTCCTAATTAATAATCAGGTGGGGTAGAAGATCGTCTATAAAAGCTTGGAGTGGCTGAGAGGTGGGACTGGGATATAAAATGCACAGCATCCCCAGAAGAATGTTGACAAAGGTATGAAGGTCAACCATTTGAAGCTCTTTCCTGTCACTTTCTAAGTATCCTTTGGTTCTGGAGGCATCATCTGAGAGGGCCCTACCTTCTAAAGGCTTTCTGGACAGAACCAGAACTGGCCACAGATATATGTAAACACAGAACCAGAGGGTCGAAGTGTAATAAAGATAGGTTTTCCAAGCTAATTTTTACTTTTGGCAAAATTATGCCTACTCACAGACATATTCTTGGACGATATTCTTCACCATTATAAATGCTGACATCCAAGAGGTTGAAGTGAATGAAACAGGCTATAAAAACCTAGATAACTGTAAATAATTTTTGATGATAAAACAGTGTGTTACAATTTTTGATGATAAAACAGTGAGTAGGGGTGTAACTGCCCCTGTGCTTCACAAGTGAAGCAAGTAATTTTGCACTAAGTCAGTGGTTTTCAACAAAAGATAGGCTGATACCATGCCAGAGTTTTCTTATCCACCATCAACACTACTCAGTGATATTACCCACCAGCCACTATGGCCATTTTTGTCTGGGACCCCCTGACTGGAATGGGGGGTGTGTCTGTAAGTAGCTGCATATTGGGAAGTGGTAGAAATGGTATAGCTATATAAAAGTCCATTGATATATAATGTTAGAGAATTTCATCTTGGTTTTCAATATTTATACATCAATACTAAAACTAATATAGCTAAATGGAACACCTAGCATTTTTTAAGTGCTTATCAAATGCTAAGAACTGTACTAAGTAGTTTATATGCATAACCTCACTTAATTTTCATACGCTCCTCTGAATTTAGTACATTTGGGATGTTAACATGTTTTTTGAAGTGATGGTACTACATGAGTTATTTTTTTAAATGTTTACCAAAAACCTTAGCAGTCCTAAACTTGTCCCAGGATTAAAAATCTAAAAGTCTGGGGATCACCGTACTAAGAGATCTTAGCACTATGCAGTCACACCTATGTCATACTCTACACCTTGGGTAAATGGGAAGTGGGAAGGGGTTCTCTTTTCTTAAGCTTTTACGGCATGATACTTTCTATAATGTTAGTCATATGTACTATTTCTTTTCATTCTATATAAAAAATAACCTTACAGGGTTATTATTATTTACTCCGAGTTTTGACTGATGAGGAAACAGAGGCTTGGAGAGATAAGTAACTTGTCCAGGGTCAATATTGCCCACATAGTAAGTGGCAGAGGCATGATGTGAATTCAACACCTGTGTGGTCCCAAATGCCATATTCTTTCTGCAGCATCTTACGAGTGCTAGGGTTCCCATGGTAGGATTTGAAAGAGAAATTGGTTACTTTTTTTAAAGGCGAGGAAGGAGGAAACTCTTCCAGACACATTTGCAACTGAGAATTCCATAGACTTCACTAAATGATTAATGGATGCTATCTTTTGACAGCAGAAAGTCTGAACAGCACACACCCATGAGATGTAGCGATGATGTGTTCTATTTGGGGTAAGGAGTAGGGGCTCACTGGCAGTATAGAAACTTCTTTCTTCGCACTATTTCAACTCAATCTTTGTCCCCAAAGAATCATCACATATATGATATATACCAGATATTGATAGTTTCATGTATGTGTGTTCACATATATGTAATTAATTGTATGAGCGCGGGCCTTGTTAATTTGCTATCCTGACAATCACAGACTACCAAGTCAAGAATTCCTGTCTCTATAATAGACATGAGAAGACATTCCAATCCAAGGACTTTAGTGAAGCTTGAATGCTTGCTAATCTTCCTTTTCTTCTGCTTCATTCCCCGCCAGCTTCATTCAGAGAGGATAAAAAAGAGCCCACCCCTTAACTCCCTCTGGTCATCAAGGGCCTGTGACCTTGGCCACATGGTAGTAGCAGGAAGGATTTGACCAGAATCTCATTCATTTTCCCTCCCCCTCAGGGTGGCCAATGAGCTGGAAAATGAAGGACACAATGCAGGTTTGGGAGACTCATAATTAGGTCACAGCTGATCCCAATACCCATCATCTGGCAGCTGGGGCCAGTGGATCAGCACACGACATCCAACCACTTTCCAGTGATGCCTGGCTTGAAAATGTCCTTTCTCCCTTATAATGCCTCTTCCCCAAAGCTCCTAGCAAACCAGCAGCAGCAGGTATGAGGAGACCTAGTAATGCAACTCTCCCCTGCATCGGTCAAAACACTCCTAGAAAACAGGGCCTTCTGTGGGAGCAGCACTTTAAAGAACACATGCAGAATTGAGCAAGGGAGAGGTAAGAGTAGTCTAGCAAAGGGAGGGCTCAGAGGGGACCAAATAGCTGTCCTCCAGTACAGTGGGTTGGTTATGGACAGAAAAACAGGGACCAGTGGGTAAAATTGTAGCCATGTGACCCAGGGTAAGTCACCTCACTTCTTTGTGCCTGTTTTCTAACATGTAAAATTGAAAAAAGTGCCCATCTTACAGGGATGCTAGGAGGAATGGTGCAGAGTGAGTACCACATGAGTGTTAGCTTCTTCTTCTTATTAGCCAGATTTGGGCCCGATGCAATTTTTCTTTTCTAAAAATTATCAAATGTTAAAAAAAAAAAAAAAAGAAAGAAGACCTGCTTTAAAGGCAGTGGTAAGCTGGTAAGCTCCTCAGCGCTGGAGATATTCAGCTGGGCAGGATGTGGGGACAGAGAAAATAGCTCACAGCAGAGACACTGTAGGAAAGATGCATGTATCAGTAAGAGCAACATAAAAAGAATAGTATGTTCATGGCTCTTTAGCGCTTTTAGAATATTTTCTCCACATAATTTTGTTTGCAAAGCCAACCTGTAAAGTAAGTAGGTTGGTAGGATGCCCACTGCACAGAAGGTGAAATAGAGGCTCCATTAAGCCAGATATCTCGTCTACAGCCAAACAGCCTTATCTGAAGGTTTAGAAATCCCAGCGGCTCCGAACAGAGAGCTCTTCCATGGCATCTCAGAAACTGCTTCTCTCTCCATCTCACCTCCCTGCCTCGTTTCAGACATGGCCTCTTTACTGCTGTGGATTTATTCCTGTAGTGCCCAGCCCCCCACCCGAATCCTTCCCTCTCAGCCTAATCCTGAAGTCAGAGTGTCTGAGCTTCCATCTCCCATTGTCTCACAAATCTCCTCACCTAATCCTGTATTCATCTGTCAACATAATTTGTTTAATGTGGGAGAGGGAAAAGAAATTTCTTTCCAAGAAGAGATGAAGCCTCTGCTGCAACTTAGCTTCAGGCTTGATTCAAAGGTTCAAGGAGAAGGCTTGGAAATCATAAAACCAGAAAGGCAAAGGTCTTCAAAAAAGTGGTTATGCCCACAGACAGAGAGATGAATGAAAATATTCTGTGTTTCTAGGTGTACATGACACATTTTTCCATCATTCTTTCTTAAATTGCACATCCACAGGGCATACTCCCATTAACCAGTCTGTCCCCACTCTTGGAATTTGGGGAAAGGCAAAAGGCTGATGCCAAGCACTTTGGCAAGGGGGACAGTCCTGGGTTTACTTTCAAGGATGTCCCTTAAGGGCAGGCACAGTGAAGATGGGTGGCCTGGCAGCAGCTAAGAGCTTCAGGTCCATACACCAGATTGCCTGAGAGAGTGAGTCAGTTATTTTCTCATCCATGGTTTCCAATGGCACCAGCGAAACTTGAGTCATCAGGGTCCCTAGAGAGACATCTTCAACCTATATATGCATTTGTGCTCATTGATGGTGGATGGTCCTCAGCCATCCACACCAAGCTCAACACCTAAGCCCTCCCTCTCCAAGGCCACCATTTACTTTCTGCTCCTGTTTGCATATATCTGATCTACTCTCTTCACCTTCTTGGAGGAAGCTGGGTCTCCTAAGAGAAGGAAACACATCAACTCTTTTTCGAGTCATGAAAATATTCTGGCTAATTTCTTCCTCTTTTCTGTCTCTCCCTTGGTCATAAAACCATAAAATCCTCCTGCCCCTCTCCCTCTCCTTTCTCTTCCTTCTTTCCCTCTTTCTCTCACTGTCTTGATCTCTTACCTTTCTTTCTTTTGTCTTTTCCCCTCCCTTCCTCCAAATGACATAAAGGTTTTCCCTCAACTCTTGACTCTCTCTTCCTACTCCCAACTCTCCTCCTCCCTCCACAATGTGCTGGTAAAGCTGATGTCTCCCTCTACAACACCAAAACAAGATAAAAGTTTACAGAGCTGTGATTCTTTTTGCTCACTGTTTTAACTGTTATTATAAAATCAGTTCTCTAAATTTAAGATGTCACAAGTATACCCAAATGGAAGCTTCTGAAGGAGTCTCTAGAATGCAGAGAGGATCAACTGTTCTTTTCTCTTTAAAGGTATGTCTTACCCTATGTCACTTACCCTGTGTCCCTCCAAAATTCATATGTTGAAGCCCTAACCTGCAGTACTTCAAAATGTGACTGTATTTGGAGATAGGGTCTCTACAGAGGTGATAAATTAAAGTGAGATCATTAGGATTGGCTCTAATCCAGTATGATTGGTGTTCTTATAAGAGGAAATCTGGATCCACAAAGGGACAACAGTGATAGGCACAAAGGAAAGGCCATCACAGGACACAGAGAGAAGGCGGCCATCTGCAAGCCAATAACAGAGGCCTCAGAAGAAACCAACCATGCTGACATCTAGATCTTGGACTTCCAGCCTCCAGAACTATGAGAAAATGAATTTATGTTGTTTAAGCCACCCAGTCTGCAGTATTTTGTTACAGCAGCCCTAACAAACTAATTCACCCTGTGAAGAGGGTATCTGTAGAAGTAAATGCAGGTATGTGCCAGAATTCTCTCGCATTTTG
This sequence comes from Pteropus alecto, assembly GCF_000325575.1. Taxonomy (NCBI): domain Eukaryota; kingdom Metazoa; phylum Chordata; class Mammalia; order Chiroptera; family Pteropodidae; genus Pteropus; species Pteropus alecto. The sequence continues at coordinate 5,754,101 of NW_006494609.1, read as the reverse complement.
GAATCTGGACAAAAATTACCCTATGTCTATTATTCTTCTTAAATTTAAGGATTAAACTTTTGTAAGGCAAAAAGAACCACAAAAGTCTAAGATAAGTAGCCCCTTTGGTATCCTGGTTCTTCCATCAGCATGACCCAAAGATGAAGATCTAACCCCCCAGGCAGTTAGTGTTCTGAACGCCCAGGATGCCTGCCCTGGCCCGCCCAAGAGTTGGCATAACACAAGGACACATGTATCCCAGCGAATTCTTCAGAGTAGAATTGGAACTGATTTAATTTTGCTCTAACTATATAAACCAGATTCCTCCTGGGGAAAAAAAAAAATTCATTTGAGAAACCAAGCAATAAAAGTTTTAGAACTTTAATAAGAAAATAAAGTTTACATTACAGGCAATACTGGATACATTTAGAAGGTCAGTGAGACAATAGAAGTGACTGGAAAGGAAGATTATCAAAACTCAACCAACGGGGACCTACAGACTTGAGCTGGCTCTTACACATCTGTAGAAACCAGTCAGCCTACAGACCCTAGTGTGTCCCAGCCAAACTGTGAATTCTTTTGGAACCCCCTTTACTACATAACCTTGAGGTCTGTACACAGACTTCTTCTGTTAGGTGGTCAGTAAATAAAACAATCTGAATGGCCCATGAATAACTCTTCTCTTGACTATAACCAAAGCCCCACATACTTTTATGAGCTGACTTGTACCCAGATAAATCATTAATGAAGGTGACTATGGACCCTGACACCACCCTCTAATAGACAAGCACCCAAAAGCTGACAGACATAGATTCACATATGTTTCTGTGATGTAACCATCTCTAATAAGCTAGTGAAGAAAAAAGAAAAAAAAAAAAAAAAAAAAAACAGATATGGGACTTTCGTTTGTGATCCTATTTTCTCCTTTTTCCTTAAGCCCATTCTCTCACCAGGCAAGCCCAGATTCTCGGCAGCATCCCCTCCACCATGCCAGGAGAGCAGAGGAAGGCTTAACAGAGCTACTCAGATAAATAGATTCCGCTGTGCTCGGGGAGAGCCACTGTCCCCAGGTAGAAGCATCTCTACACTTGCCTCCTCCATCAGCAGGTCAAAGACAAGATAAGCCAGGGACTGAATGGGACAGAGTGTACACCTTTTCAGGCTATAAGCTGTCCTCTCAAGCAGCAGCTCGCACACCTCCCGCAGGAACAGGAGGCATCTCAAGTTAACAGAACGCCCTTGACATGTATGTTGAACCATTTCAGCAACGCACAGCATTCCCTCTCTACCTTCCAAGTTGGACTTCAAGGAACAGGGACGAGGCACTGGGTGGGAGGGGGGTGACAGAGAGGATATTCACCCAGGCTTGTACTCCTAAACGGCTCCTCACTCAGCATTTTAGCCTTTACAATTTATTTTATTATGGCTACATTCAAACATTCATAGAAGTAGTAAGAATCACAAGCCTATAGCCCAGCTTCAACACTTATTCTCAATGTGGTTTCATCTGGCTCTATTTGTTGTTATGGAGTATATTTAAGGAAATAACAAATATGATAAAATTCAATCTTTTAGTATTACCTCCAAATGAGTATGCATATAGAGCCACCATTAATAAGGATGCAGAAAGGTATCAGATATCAATAAACAATTCCAAACTGAAGTTCTGCTAATTAACCACCTGCCTATAGTATACTATGAATTAATATCCTCTTTAAATTCAGTGATTCATATTTTGTGTCTATACAGAATTGCGTTTTTGTGTTAACAGCAATTAATTTCTTAAATGTTAACATTTAAAGGTTATTATAACTGTGTTTTTGTATTTCTTCATTTCACCAATGTGCCAAAAACCTTAAAGCAGAGAAGAGAAAGGAAAAGAGAGAAGAAAAAAGAAAAGGAAGTAGTCATGGACTCTCTGAACCCCTGAAATGTCCTGTCCCCAAAGAAAAATTCAAAATGAATTAAATTAAATAAAATGATACTGATAATGGCAACAATTTGTTGAGTATTTACTATGTGCCAAGCCCATGAGGAGAAAACTCCTTGAATATGGAGTATGCCTTATTTATATATTTCCACTCTGCAGTACCCTGTACACAGGAAGTGCTCAATCAATGTATGTTTGTTGGACTTATTCGAAGACATTTCAAAAGACATAGCTCGAGGCACAACTGGAAAAGCAGAGAGGGGTGAAGATTAGTTACTGACAATCCAAAGGTAAGCTGCGACTTTGGAGGAGAGGGAGCAACTTAGTTTGGAGGAACCACCCCATTTTCTTTCCTCCAGCTGGCTTACTACCTTCTTGAATCATTTTGCAGTTCCCCTAACCAGGGAACACACGGCAGTTGCTTCTTTTTGATATGGTTTCACTCATCTAATAAGTAGACATAGACTTCTGTCATTTATAGTCTAAAGGATATTGTCATCAGCTGGTTGTGTCTCTCCCAGAGACAGGGCTCCATTTGGGAACCACAGGCTATATAGTACGGTAGCTCTGAGACTTTGTAGGGCAGGAGGGTTGGCCCAGAGTATCCGAGAGGCAGGACAAAGGATGAGGCAAGGGAAGAGTTAATGCATTACAGGGGTGGCTGAGTCCATCCCAAAGCAGTGTGCCAGTGCGATTCATTTTCGACATCATTCCATTTCTTCTGCACTAATTCACAGTCATTATCATACCTGGACAAGCACCTCATGCTTCATTTACTGACATTAATTAATTTCCCACCCCATGCTTTTTATCTTATTTTAAAAGAGTAAGAGGGTAAATATCCCATTCTTCTAGGAAAAGAATACAGGTTTAATAGTGATCAGCGGCTGGCTTTCTCTAGAGCAGATGAGGAAAGAGAAGCTCACGCCGGCACATTGTAGAGCTCGCTGGACCAGAACCGCGGCTACATCTTTCACCTCCTGTCACCACCTTCGACCCACAGCCCCACTCGCAGCCTCCTCCCATCTTCGAGCTCAGTGTTCCACTGTCACCCTCTTACATGCAGGGACTTACAAGAGTTGTGATGGGAGAGAATGACCAACCGTGGACACGTCTCCCCTCGCTAAAGGAAGATAGCCAGTCACGACACAGAGGAAAGTAATAAATGCATTAAGAGGATTAACTGATAACTGTCCAAGGAGCACAACTCAAACTTTCTGACTCAGCTGCTGAAACCTGCAACTTTACTGCGTAAACTAAAAGTCCCAGCTGGGCACATCTCTGAATGTCCTACCTGTCTCTCAAATGGGTAGGCCAAAGGGCCGAAGAGGCAAGTAAAATGGAAACACCTAAGCGTTCCCATCAGAAATACTCTTCTGTGAATGTGTGTGTGCTTCCCCTGTCATCTACTCTATAAATGAATTACATAATTTCCAACTGTATTATTTATTATTATCTATTATTAAACTCTGTGGCACTAGTGTCTTATTCAGCAACTATATTAACACTCTGCATTCCTGGCATGCTACCTGTATTAATAATTCTGCCTGGTGAATCAACACAGAAATGTATCTTCATGATGGCTTTTTGGGGAGAGACAGGGTAGGCGTTATTGAAGAAAATGCCTCGATTCCTATTAAAGAATGACTTGGCCTTTCCTCAAAAGGAGGCTTGCACTAGAAAATCCACCCGCCAGCCTAGCCAACACAAGTCATGAGCTAAAACTGCCATAATTTGGTTAGCATCCTTGGCAAGTCATACATCTCTGGGCCTTGAAGTTCTGTCTACTTAGAGGTTAGCCAGTGAGTTCCACAACCTCCTCTCTCACCAGGGATTTTCAAGGCCAGACGACACAGAACATCCTGAGTTCTAATTCTGCCTGAATCATCTTACTTCTTCCATGCCACTGGAAAGGGGGCAAGACAAAACTTTGGTTGTCCCTCATTTGTAGAGCATGGATTGGAAACTCCCTTTGTGTGAATTAAATACCTTGGCAGCATTTCTTTAAAGACATAACCAAAAGCCAAGTTCTTGGAAAAGAGAGAGCACAATTTAAATAGCAAAGATTATTATTAGTTGATTTGTTGAATTCTCTCTCAGAATCACCAGCGACTTGCAGTTGATCGAAATCTCTAGCTCATCCTTTCCTTAGTTTCCATGCTGAAGGCATAAGACATGGGAACCAACTACTAGAAACGTGAAATACAGAGGAATTTAAGTGAGGCACTAATTTATTCCCAACGAATTACGCAGCAGGCCAACTGTAAATGTGACTTTCCTGTTAATGATTCAGACGGAGTCACACAGAAGGGGTTCTAGATACATCCAGGTTCTTTTGTTTAAGCTGAAGTCTGGACATGGTCATTTTTATGATTACCAGTTCACTGTGCCTTTTAGTGAACTCACTCTTCCTGGGATAACTGGAAATGCGCTTTGTAACAGGGGTTGGAAAATAAGACCAAGCACATTAAGAACTTAATAAATAAATAAGCTTATAGAGAAATGAGAAGGGGCCTAAGGGGTTGGGGGTAGAGGCAGGGAGTTGGGAAATATAACACATCAAAGGGAGACAGAGACCGCAAATGACCTACAAAATGGAGAGTAAGGTGACATCTAACCAGAATAACAGTCTAGATTTATTAGTAACCAATGCAAAGCATGAGAAATGACATTAAAAGGAGTGGAGGGGCAATGCTGACTAATTATGAAGCCTGTCACTCTAACATTTGTATCTTTAAACAGTTAAGATACTTAGTACAAACTACGTCAAGATTATCCACAGGAACAAATCCAGAAGGTCACTGTGTTTGTAGTCATATTGTCTCTCCTTTGTGTCAAAATAGAACAAGTCTAAAAATACAACCAATCAAATTAGTAAGGTCTAAAGTACTTGTTGAAGCATATGGGACAAGTATTAAAGAACAGAGACTTGATTCAGTCCATCAGTCAATCCACTGAAATGTATTTATTAAGGGCTTACAGCATAACCAACACTGCTATGTCCTAATTGCAATTCGAGAAGCTCGGGAGAGAGGAGAAGGTCTAGCCCTAGCTAGTTCATTGTCTCCTTTTGTGTACTCAAACAAAATATGATCTAGTTGGACAATATTTATCCAGCCTCTGTTATGAAATAGGCATATCCGTGGGTATACAGGAAAGCCAAGAATTATCAAGGTTCACTCTCTGCCCCGATCAGACAGATGAGGGGAATGGTAAGCAAGTATACAAATAACACTTAGACACAGCATATACAATAACTGTGAATAGCCTCAGTTTCCTGATCTGAAAGATGAAAACACCACCAATTAACAAAAGTATACCAGCTACTTGAACTTTGGAGTTTGGGGGAAAAAAATAGTCCACTGATATAAATATATCTAAAGTTTTGCATTTGTGGGACATGAAATGAGCTCTTTGGTCAAAACTTTAAATTTTTTATTAGGATTTTATAATATGTGGTTTCTCGGTTTGGTTGAATCCTTGATCTAAGGTATCATTTTATCATCTTGTTTACATAGATAACATATCTTATTCAAGTGATTGAAACTCTGGGGGGAAAAAGACTGGGGGAGATACCTGAAAAAGTAAAGGAAGGCTCAAGAAACAAATATGTCCTAAACAAATGCTATCATATAAAAGTGAGAGTCTTGAGTCCAGGAGCAGCATGAGCAAAATGTCAACGTTTCTGAAGGCCCTAGGGACAAGTCTCCTTTCTGTTGGTGGCAGCAATATGAACTGAATATTCCTACAATTTTTCTCCACAGAAAAGTCCCCAGTATTCTTTTTGCTGCAAAGACACAACACCTGAAGATTACTCTGTGTAATTCTCTAAATCCTCTCCCTCATATTGCCTGTTTCACCAGTTACTTTCCTCACTCTTTACCTTAAAACTGATCACTCCAGTTCATTCTCGATATGCCTTGGCACTGTGCGGCATGCACGTGTTTGTGCGCATGTGCACACCTTCTAACAAAGTAGCTATTAGTGTCTGGGAATCTCTTTCCTCACTCCCAATAGGGACTTACACGGAAGCTGTCCGTGTACACCTCTGCTTTTTGTCCTAGTTCAATTTGGCAATTCCACTTCAGCACTTGCCTCAAGAAGGCAGGCAAAAAAAAACAAAAATAGAAGAGCTTTAACTACGCTCTAAACCTCTTGTTAAAGGTTACAGGAGAAGTGAAAGAGGGAAAGTGTAAAGAATACATATCACTTCGCATACCTGTGCAGTTCAAAACACATTGCAGCCATCCATCTTGAAGGTCGAAACCCTCAGACTTTGCCTGGGTTCATCCACCACCCTGGGTTTCCATGACAACGGATGAGCCAATCACAAAAGACCTTGCTGCCATGCCCAATCATCACCAGAACCAATAAAAGTTGCTCCTCTACCAGGTCTTTTCTTCCTTCTGACTGGGAAATGATTTTTTAATGAAAGCTAACATTTTAGTAGGTGGGGATAAAAAGAACTCTGAAATGCAAAAGCAAAAGAAATAATTCCATCACATTCACTATGATCTAAAACGGTTGGGAGTTAACTTGATAAGTCAAGCCAACCATACTGTAAATCAATTAAGATTCATTTTTTTCCACCGGTTTCTCCCCCTCATCGAGATTGTCACTCACTAACAAAATGTTGATTGTTATATAAGATTTTTTTCCCCAGGCCTGTCTCTGTCTCACCTATGAACTCTGAGTTTTGGTGAATTATTTTATTTGGTTCTATTAACCCCATATACTCACGAACTAGAATGTCATGGAAGACGTGTGTAGGTTTTTCTCCTCCTGGCTTACTAACCTACTGTCACTTCCACCACTCCTGGGGAGAAAAACCACAAACTGACAGTGTCTTCAGTGACCCCTTTATCCTGCCGGCACATTGAAATGACCACAAAGAGGGGGCACAGAGGAAAGACAGTCCAGAGTGAAAATGGAACATGGACTGGAAATGGGGGTGGTACACATAGACGAGAGTACAGAGGACAATAAGGAAAAAAAAAAAAAAGATCAAGAAAAATAAGCTTGGTAGACAGGAAGATAAAGGGGAAGAAAATCCAAGCTAAATGCAAACCAGACTTGGTCCTCATCTGAACCATCTGTCTCCTCCATTTCCTCTATAAGAGGAGGAATAATAGGAAAGAGATACAAAATCAAAGCCATACAGTATCTACATGAGAGAGAGAGAAACAGGTTGGCGGAATAATATTACACACTGAAAATATAAATCCTGAACTGACACTTACCCCTAGCTCTTAGGACACTGACTTGCATAAAGTACAAAAAGTCAATATATAGCAAATTCTCTACTAGTAACTCAGGTCAACTATGGAAATATTTTTTTCTCCTTCACAGTCCCTACCCTACGATTTCTTAAAATGAGTTTCCTATACCTACTGGATCAGACGTTCCTAGATGCTATCCAGGATTAAGTCTCTCTGGAGTTGCAACTTGGAAAGTAAAATTTTAACAAGTACCCATGGTAATTTTAATATCCTCTAAAATTTGAAAGATGCTCCTCAAATCTTTACAATTCCTGTGTTGAGTGCATTACCTAACTATGTTGAATTTGCAAAGCCTGCTTTTAAAAGTTATCTCCAAAACATCTCACATACAACTAGAATTGCTGCTGCTACATGAACAGATGTTTCTGTTATTATACCATAAGCCCCATAATAAAGCCTCTTGTCCCAGGTTTGATCTTTTAATGCCTCAGAGTATCTACTACAATCCAAACTCTTAAAAATAGTTCTTCTCATAAAAAAATAGCATAAAATGAGTATGAAATTCCTTATATGCTCACATATTCAATCTATGTAAAAATATTTGGAGCAAGATACAAAAGAAACAAAACTTTAAACCACACGTTAGTCCACAAATGGTCGAGTCCAAAATAAAAACCTGGAGATCTCATTTAAAATCGCAGATTAGGTCAAATATGTGGTGACAGAAAGAAATCTAACTATGGGCAGTGAACACGCAATGCAATATATATATGCCTTACTATTGAATTGTACAGCTGAAACTTACTGGATTTTGTTAACCAATGTCACCATAAGATAGATGATAGATGATTGATTGATAGATAGATAGATAGATAGATAGATAGATAGATAGACAGACAGACAGACAGACAGGCAGGCAGACAGAAGAAATGGCATATTCCCGAGCATTCTAATTCAGTGGGTTGAGGAAGGTACCCAGAACATGCATTTTAACAATTATGTTCAAGGGCCAAATTTTAGGAAATGGTTAGTATAACATGAACCAGTTTGATTTCATTAGCTTAAATCAGAATTTCTCACAATGTGGTCCCCAGCCCAGCAGCAGCAGCATCACCTGAGGACGTTACGGAACTACAAATGATCAGGTTCCATCCCAGATCTAATGAAGCAGAAACTGTGGAGGTGGGATCCAGCAGTGTCTTAGAGGAGTACTTTTAACTCTTAGAATGAGCTGGGTAGCTTTAGAAAATCCAATGCCCAGACCGCTTTTCAGACTAACTATATCTCTGGAGCAGAGAGAGAGGCTGGGCATCAGTAGCTTGTAAAGCCCCCCAGGTGATTCTAATGTGTAGCCAAGGTTGAAAACCACTGACTCAGAGCAATATTACTTACTTCACTTGTGAAGCACAGGGACAGTCACACCCCTACTCACCTATTGTGACACACTGCTTTACCATCAAAAATTATTTACAATTATCTAGGTTTTTATAGCCTGTTTCACACTTCAACCTCTTGGATGTCAGTGGCATGACAATGGTCACATGTCCTCACAGAGCTTGAGAGAGGAGGGAAAAGAGAGGTGCATCTAATTTGTTATTAGATCAAGTTACTTACTGAAAATTACTTGAAAGTAAAAAGGGCTGAATTTCTGAAATGTTCTTTCAGCTATGAGCTCCCTACCTCTAAATGAGAAACACATAATGGAGGGGGGAAAGCTACCCTAGGTCTTCTTTTTCCAATCTGTCATCAACCCCATGATTATTTCCTCCATCAACCTGGGTGTGTGGGCTGGGAGTCACTTACCCTCTTTTAAATTGCCCCATTTGTGTCAAGGTTACTTTGTACAAAATGATACGCATTACCCATTAATTCTCTTCAGCACCTCCTACATTTCTCCCCAAGCCTAGGCTCTTAGAAAGCCTCTCTTTCTTCCAACTCCTTTTTAAAAGACCTTTAAAACATAGTGGGTTTACCCTGTGGCTTTGTCATGCTTTTCCATCCTCTAATCTCTGAGCCAACAGACAGCTAATCATTATAATAAAAATTAGTTATTATCATTGCACTAAAAAGAAAAGGATGCCAAATCCTGTATTTCCCTCCAGGTCTAGTTAAACACCTCCTCCTTCATGAAGCATTCCATGTAGACCCCTCACAATATTAATAATTTTCCTTTCAGTCGATTGCTGTAATTATTTGCATCTCTGCACTGTGCTATCTAGTGCTTGGGTAGATACTGGCATGTACTGTTTTTGAGTTGTGTATTATAAAGTCTTTTTTATCATTCCAACTCACTGACAAACTTCTCAAAGGCAGACAGCATACCGTCTAGTTCTTTTATATCCTTCACATTCACAGGGCCATTCTGGGCAAAAAGCACACAGCAGAAATACAATAAACATTTGACTATCCTTACACCTATTTTATAGAACATCAGCAACATTTAATCATTATTCTGGCTTTTCAGATACATTCTCCAAGTTAGAAAGCAAAACTAAGATCAGCATCCTGTTTCTAATTTCAATAAGCAAGGTGATCCTCATTCTTATGGATCAGAAAGCATATTGACTCAAGGGTGAGAGAGAGAGAGAGAACGTGAGTACATGCCTGTCTCCCTATTCTAAGGTTTCTAATGCAATGCCTTGAAATGTCTGTAAAAATTAAATACATTTTAGTTTTTATAACTTAATCTTTGCTTTTGTTATTGTCTTCAAATCTCTGCTTTTGTCCTTTTTAATTATTATTAGAATTTAAGAACTATTTCTAAGATAATTTTAAACATTTTTATTATAGAAACCATCACAAATCTTAAAATTTAATTTTAATAATTGACAAGACATTTGTTCCTATGGGTAGCATTTTAAAGCTGATCAAGGCTGAGGTAGTGTAGAATTTCAAAGATGATTTGAATTGGTTGTGAAACATTAAATTTTCATTCTAAAAACAATACTGCACTTTGAGAAATCATGCTCCCTTCTTTGGAGAAGCATAAGGCTTAGTGATTCATAATGTGAAAGTTAATAAGTGTATTTTGGAGAATAGACATTACACTCAAATATACAGGAAACTGAAAAATTCTCATTGCATTTTTAGCATATAAGTAAATTTTACGCAACACAACCTGCCCACCTGATCTTCACTCCAACTTCTGTAACCAGTATAAATAGAAAGATGCTTTAGGGAAGTGTGAAATGTAGAGGATGAGTGAGCAGAATCTCTTGCATGGTTAACTGAGGGGAAGAGGACCCCGTGGTGCGGCGAGTGATTCTCTAGACAGCACTGGAAAAGCAACCGAGAAAAGGAAAAAATGTGAACACCTATAAAAACGATTGCTATGCTCCCCAGAGACACGAGAGAGGATTTGGGTGATGCACGTACCCTAGATGGAGAGGAGACCAGTGTGCACAAACCTACTCTTTAGACAGGAATTAAAGAGACTGCAGCACTCAGGAAGAGGAAGTGGAGACAACCAAAGGCGGAAGGCTCTCCCTGGCTGCTCCGCAATTCGGGCAGCTGGAAAGCTATCCACAAAGTACACTTGAGATTTCGAATACCAGCCCCGAAAAGAAGCATTGCGTCGAAGGTGATGTGGAAGATGAACGGGCCAGGAGACTAATAGTAACCAAGAATTCCCAGTTACTACCCGAGTCAACACTCTTAGTAACTAACATACTGACATACAATATTTTTGGTAATTACACTATTTAATAAAATTTTATTATACTAATGCTTGCCCTGCTTTTTGGATTTTTCTCCAAATTTCTCCTAATTACAGGAAGAAATTCATGTTACAAATAGATCGATTTAAATGTTACACTTGTCTCTGTTGGAAGAGAGGCAATATTTAAATGGAAAGAAAAATAGTTTTCTAGTAGTTATATAGGCTCTCAAAGTCATATTTATTAAAGAAGGTTATTTTTGTCCTTAGTTACTCTAATCAGGTTCCCAATTGCCCCAGGTTTATACAGCTCTGATGGCCTTATTTCTATTCCTGGACCTGCAGAGATCAGGGCCTTTGCCCTGGGGGCCTCTGAACTCGACCTGGGATGCTTTGGATGCTTTCTGCAGAGCAGTCTCCTCTTTGCTATTCAGACTTCACTGTAAGTATCATCTCTCTGGAAAAGAATTCCCTCAGTTAAACTCAAGTAGCCTTCCCAGTCATTCTATCAGTTCCCCTTGTCTTAATTCACTGTCTTATATGTTTCTTATGTATCTTTGTTTGGTTATTTAGGGCCTTTTTCCTGCTCTGGAAATAAAAGCACCATAAAATCTGGAAATTCACCTTGCCTTACCACTATATCTCCCCATTGCCCAGCACTGTGTGTGGTATATAACACTCATTAAATATTAGTTAAATGAATTTGCTAAAATAATAACTGTTAATATCATTACCATATCAAAGCAGTCTGCTTTGGAGTGATATTTATTCTAATTTTAGTATCTATTCCCTTCCACTGCTTTTTTTTTATTTATTACTAGCACTAATCACTATATGCCATTTTATTATGTATTTATTCATTAGTTATCTCTTCAGCTAAAATCTAAGCTTTTTTTGTCTCTCTGGTTTACTGTAATATCCTTAGCACCTGGAACAGGTCCTAGCACATAGTAGCAACTCAAATTATTGTTGAATGAAGTCGGTAGTCATATCATGAATCATATCATGCTTCTTCCCTTCCTTCGTCTTCTCTAAACAATGCACAAGCAGCTTGCTGCTTTGCTATTTGCCACTGAGTGTCTTCTTGACCCTGTTATTGTCTGTTTCTGCCACCCTGGCATACCCAGGTGTTCTTAGTTGACTAAAGAAGAGGTGTTCAATCTGGTTGAAATATTCTCTTTTTGCCTTGTCCTTCATTAGCAGTGATTTGTAGGCTTTGGCTGTCCTCTACTCAACTCTTCCGTTCTTATTCCAATTTCACTCTCCAAAGTCACAAACCTGGAGACAGTCATTAATGCCATGACTGTTTCACTATCACCACCCACCTGGAGACACTTAGGAGAGAGAAGCAGCAAGTGAGAGGAGAGCTTGGCCACATCCCCAGAGTCATTCAACTTCAGGAGTCACAAAGCAGTCACCACGACATGTAGCACACTCCAGGTGCAATGGATTAATTCTCACCCAGAATTCCTGGCCACCTCAGATAAACTTACTCCTGTGCGATATCACACCTATTGCAAGCCTGTTGCAGGAAGGGCACTATGCTTGTCTCTATGGAAACTGCAAAATCAAAAAACATATAGATTCTACCTCTAACAGTTTATCATTCTGGAGGAAGGCAAACTTCTACAAAAATAATGGTAATAAAATGTCCTTCCACACCTGTCCAGACCTCACAGTACTCCTCATGCACACCAGCAGTTCGCCTAGTATCATCCATGTAAACTCTATAAAGCAGCCCCTTCTATGTCAGCCACTCTATAGTTTGAACTCTTGCTCCTAGGGATTAAATAGATACAAAGTCAATAAATTGCAGTTAGGTTATGCCTAGTGTATCTCAAAGTGTGGTCTCCATACCACTTATATTAAAACTACCTGGGGTATGCTAGACCCACTGAATCAGAATCCCAGGGGTGAACCTTAAGATCCACTTTTTTTTTTTTAATCCACATTTTAAAACACTCTCTATGTGATTCTTCTAGATACTAATGTTTGGGAACCATTGGATAAGATTTATGTAGGATATGACAGTATTTCTCTACATGGCAATAAGTCTTTGCATATGTTGCTATAGTATTATGACAGCCTTTCAAACTGTTGGTCAGCAACCCCATGTCTGTCTGTCTCTCTAGCAGCCCTTGCAATATGGGTGCTTTCTACTATCTTTGCCCCTTTTAACAATATGGCATGAAAACAATGCTGGCAACCACTAATTCCAGCCTTTAGCCACTGGGTCCCCAATATCGAGTTGGCTTTCTAAAGCCAAGAAAAAGATCATGTATATATGTATGTGTGTGTGTGTGTATTAAACAAACCAATATGACCACTGTTAATCATGATTCTCACTCATCATAATTTGAGGCTACCGCTGCCTAATATAGAGGCCATTACTCAGAATGCATTGACTTAGTATCCCTAGGATAGTGTTCCTTTGAGGATTAAAATGAGTTAATTAATGTAAAACATTAATTTTTTTTTTTTAATGCCTATAGCACCTGGTATTCCTAGGTGGTCACCCATCCAAGTACTAACCAGACCCAATCCTGCTTAGCTTCCGAAATCTGGCGTGTTCAGGGTGGCATGGCCATAGATTAGTATCGGTATTTTTAAAAAACATTTCAGTTGCTTCCGAGCAGTTGACACAACGCTGATCCATAGACCAACAATGGGAACCAGCAATCCAATGTAAGGTGTGGGACAAATTAGTATCCAGCTCCTAATGATGAAAGCATTGCCATAGTCTTATACACTTCAATACAGGCTTAATCACTTACCTATGCATATGAATAATGGCAGTGATTTATTCTAAACCTACAAATAACTCTAAAGTTAACTGCATTATTCCCTCTTACTCTCTCTTCTTTTCAAATGCATGATGTTTAGTCCTCTAAGCTGGCTTTTCAAAGGATACTCCAGAAATATCACAAATGAACTCATGCTTAATATATCATCACATTAGCCAGCCTCCAGGTCCCCAGTGGTTCTTGCTTCCTGGTATTCATGCCCTGGTGTAGTCCTCTCCCACAACGAAGAATGCTGAACTGTGTAGTCAATATAGGGCATTGAGGAAATGACAAAAGTGTGACCTGCAAGGCTAAGTAATAAAAGACACTGCCATTTCTGCCTTTGCTCCCTTAGCTCACTTGCTATGGGGGAGGTAGCTACCATGTCATCAGGACACTAACACAGCCCTTTGGAGAAGCCTACATGGTAAGAAAAGGTCTTCTGCCAACAGCCAGCAGCAACTTGCCATTCGTCTACGGGTGCCATCTAGAAGTGGATCCTCTAGCTCCAGTCGAGCCTTCAGATGACCGCAGCCCTGGCCGATGTCTTGACTGCTACTCAAACCACCCAGCTCAGCTACTCACGAATTCCTGATCCACAGAGGCTGTGTGAGATAATGTCTAAAGCCACTGCATCTTGTGATAGTTTGCTATGCAGCAATAGCTTATATACCTCGTTTAACCCAAGATGGCATCAGAGCCCCAAACTCAGGACTCTCTGTGGCCAGAACTGAGCAAGCATGCCAGGCAAAATTACTTTGTTCCTTTCTCCTTCAATTTACTCTATTAAAAGGAAATTTCACAATAGAGAGGTTTTTCTTTTAAAGAGCCTTAGTAACAGCCCTACTGTATCAAACAGGATTGGTTTTAAATGAACATCCTTGTACTTCTCTACCTGCCAGGGGAGTTGTGAAGCTTAATTAATTACAGATCTTTGGATGAAAGAAGCACTGAGCACTGAGAATTATCAAACAGGACTAGGAAAAATGAAAAAAAAAAAAAAAAAGACATTTTCTCTATTTGCTTGCTAAATCCATTTCACTTAAGATTTAGCTAAGGCTGAGTCACCTATTGTTTAGAGAATATTTAATTTTTGCTGAGTGCAGAGTGGAAAGAAGCTGGCACAGCAGTGGGACAGGGAGCCCCTGTCCTTTAGCTTAAAATAGGCCTCTTTCTCAAAATAAACGCCAGCACCTCTTTAAGGGGACAGCATGGGCATTTGTATCATTTGAGCTTTCAAGGAGAAACAGTGAGATGAAATACACATGTGACCTAAGCCCCATCTAGCAGAGTTATCTCCATTTGCAACCAGAGGCTTCCTAAACCATGAGCCAGACAACCCCACGGATGTTAATGTCTTCCTTGGGCAAATAGATTTTAAGTGCAGGAAATACATTTTGGGGGTTCTTTTTAATGTTCTAATGATGATGGTCCTGCCAGAGGAAGCCCAGGGGAGCAGAACTGATTCTCCATAGAAGAATGAGATGGTGGTTGGTAGAGGTCGGGTAGTACAGTGGAAAAATCCCTAATGCTTAAAGCCAAAATCAAAAAGTTCAAATCTTGGCTCCTCCACTCACTAAACAAATGACCTTGATTGAATAAGTGAATTAACTGACCCTAAACTTCTTCACAGCAAAAACACAGCTGCAAGTCATATTGATTGGGCTAGTGTGCCCTCCCCCTGCAGGTCTCCAAATCACAAAGGCCGTGCCCAAGGAAGAGGAAAAACTAGTTTGCTGGCCCTTAATGCTGGGGGTTTCCATCACTGAGAGGTCTTGCCCATCCTCCTCAGCCTCAAGAAGTAAGGTCAGGCCTGGGGCTGCTCCTCACTCGCCACGGTTCTTGGTGGCTTTCTCTTCTGATGTGTGTCTTTTCCTACAAAGCTCCAGAATTCCAGCCCGGAAAGGCCTAGGCCCCATCTTTGCACCCACTTCCTTTTCTTTGGGGCTTCTCAACAGGCACTTGGGGACTGGGTTTTCCCCTCACCAAAGCAGTAAAATCAGGAAGGTAATTTTGGCTTCTTAGGTCGCTCAGGTCTTCCCAGGTTTTCCGTGTGATGTAGTCTAGTTGACCAGAATCCTGCTCAGTGTTTGGGGCCTAACCCCTACCTAACAATGAGTGGTTCCTTTGCATTGTTTCACCCCCTCTGTGCATACATTTACCTTAATACTTCATGGGGAGGGATGGCAGGTCTAGGGAATTATACAGGTATTTCTAGACTATTATAATCATGTCTGGATAGTATAACTATCTATTTCACCTGATGTAATAATCAAGATAGATAGGGATGAAAAGGCTTGTAAACATTAAAGCATGCTACCCAGGTTAATTATTATAGTCACAGAAGGATCAATACCAACTCTGACCTAAAGCAAAAGGGCCTACTCAAAAGGAGAGGAAAGGAGGGAAGGGGAGAGGAGGGGAGGGGAGGAGAGAATGAAAGAAAGAAAGAAAGAAAGAAAGAGAGAGAGAGAGAGAGAGAGAGAGAGAGAGAGAGAGAGAGAGTTTTTGAGAGGGGGAGGGAGGGAGGGAGGAAAAAATGGGGGTGGGAGGGGGTGGGAGCAGGCTCTACACGCCTTCAGACACAATGATTTAAATCAAGGAAAGGTCTGCTGGACTGGAGTACAGAGGGTGACCCCAGGACCTTGATCAATCTTGTTGACTCCATTAGACCTAATTCTGCTGACAGTCATTGCTACGTGACTTGGAACTTCCTCAGAACCCAGAGCTACAACTGCATTTCTTGGTGATTGTGTTAAACGCATGGGAGAAAAGTGGAAGAGGAAAGAGATGGAAAAACGAAGACACTGAGGTAGCATAGACCACTTCTGTTTATAACAGGTAGCATGAGCTCTCTCGGCGAGCTTGTTGACTTTTATGATGTGGGTTTCAAAGGACTTCAAGGACACCTACTCCACTCACAGCAATGAGTGAACCTCCCCAAAGAACCACTCTACCTTGTGTCACAAAAAAAGACACTGACCAGAAAGAAGGCTTCATCATAACAGAAGCAAGAACAAGTCTAAGGTGCGCAGACCTAGTACAGGTTAGGAAAGACAGACGAATCCTGCTCTAGGATTAAGTCCTAAGATCAATTTCTAGTCCTGTTTCTGTCATCAAGTAGCTAACTGATTTGGGGCAAGTAGCTGCCCGGAGTCTCGGTTTTTTTATCCGTGAAAAGGGGGTGTTAATACCCTCCTGGTCTAGCCAATCCAGGACCAGTGCGAGGATCACATGTAGAAGGATTTGGTAGACCGTAAAGTGCTTCAAGGTGTAAAACATCACTGGACACTGCCATAGATGACACTAGACCATTTCTACACACACAGGCTTCTAAATTCCTCTCCCTCTCCACTTCTCATCTGCCCCAGAATTTATCTCCTGTACTCACCAATCCTCTTTTTCTTTTTACTTCTGCATATACCTTAGGTGTGTCGATTGTACACAATAAAATCTCTGTGTGTTGACCAACCCCACTGATAATCAAAATGGAAGTAAAATGGTTATTCCTAGTGTAGAACATCTTCAAAAACTCTTTAAGGAAAGGTCTGTCTTGATTACAAAAGAGGTTTGAGGAGCAAAGCCTCTCCCACCAAAAACAAACAGACTTGTCTGATTTCTTCCCTAAGCAGAATGCTGAGGTAATAACTTTAGCAATAACAACTGCACGTATAAGAATTCCCCCCAAAACATGTGAAAATTACAGATGCCTGAGCCTTATTCTCAGAGATCTGGGGTGAGACTCAGAAATGTTCCCTTCTTACAAACTCTCCTCCACCCTAAGGTGATTCCAATGCCCACTTTGAAGAACCCTGAACTCGAAGACATTATCAGTGGCATACCTAACAGGATGCGACTCGTATTATGCAATTAAATATTTCCCCAAAATAGATGAGGCTTATGGAGGCCAAATATAAACTAGAAGTCAGAAAGGCAGCCAAAACCCCCAAATGAGTAAAGCTCTGCCAAGAATGATATATGAACATGAAAAAAAAAATTAAATATCTGTTGTCGACTCAGTGACTGCCTATAGACAGATAATTGGTCTACAAATATTTATGAGATATTAACAAAAAGAAGGTCCGGGAATTATCTAAATTGTGACAAGGTCGAAGATTAGACGAATGGGATGAACTCAAGAAACAGCTGGTTTTTGGTTTGCAATCAAGGAAAACATATACTGAGATCTAAGACATTATGAATTCACCTCAAAAAAAAAAAAATGATGGAAGCTGCATTGTCTAGGTGTTACTAGAGAGAAAACTAAATTTGAATGAGAGGGCAGGGACATCAGATGGCATCATGGCATTTGACATTCCAGCCCTTTTCAGGGAGGTTTTTCCACATCTCTCCTTGAAACAGGATTAACCCTGAGAAGCCCTTGTGCTTCAGGCACCAGGTGTTGATCTAGGTTGGGTCATTGAAGTTTCTGGTCTCATCCTCTGACTGCTCCTGTCCCCTTGCCCTGGCTGGCACCCAGCAATTTCATGCTAATTCTGAGCCTGCCCAGAGCTTACAAGACTCTGTCACAGTGCCCCTTTGCCATGGCTTGCAACCTGAAAACATTGATTATTCACAGTGAAAATTAACTATCTAGGTCAGTGGTTCTCAAGTGTAGCTACACATTAAATTTACCCAGAAAGACATTTTGTTTTTCTAATACTTTTCTAGTCCTTATCCCACACCAATTAAACAGACTCTCTGGTAGTGCAGCCTAGGCATCGGTATTTGGTATAAGATCTCCAGGTGACTCTAACGTATGGGCAGAACATTGATCCAGATTATGGTTCCTACTTTGGCTGTACATCAGAATTTCCCAGGAACATATTTTAAAAAATAACACTAGACCCAATTCCAAGAAATTTAAACTTAATTGGTCTGGATGAAACTCAATTGTATTTTTTTAAAGCTGCTTAGGTGATTTTAATGTGCTACCAGATGGAGAAGGGCTCTCCTTATGGGAAGAGCTCCAGTAAGTCAAACTGAACTTATTTCCCTCCACCTTTGACCTTCTTCTGTTCTCGTGCCCCCAGTATGAACCCTGCTTTTCCTACTGAATGTCTTATTTCAGTTAGCAGCTTCATCATCTTCTCAGTCACCCAGGCTGATGGATCCCTGGAGTCATCTTCGAATCTACCCTCTTCCTCATTCCCACACCAAGAACTGGCAGAACATGTCACAGATCCATTCCCTCCTAAGGCAGTATCCCTCTCTCACAAAGGTTAGTAGAACTTCCTAATAGATCTCCATACCCCAACCTCTTATCTACTGGGGCAGACTGATTATAAAAATAGCTCAAATTCTGCATACCTATCTGTAACCACATCCTCTGAATAGCAAGTTTGCAGTTCCTCTCACCTAGAAATAGGCTGTGGAGTTTATGTGCCCAACCTATCAATCTGGCCATGTGACTTGCTTCAGTCAATAGAGTGCAGCAGAAATAATGGCCTTGCATGTATCTACTCTTTCTTGCTTCTCTGTGATCGCCAGAAGAATGTGTCCAGGCTACCGTAAAAATGATCCTAGGCGAACCTACCAGAGCATGACAGACCACATGTAGCAAAACCCAGCCATTCAGCTAAGGCACCAAAGAGCGAGAGAGCCCAGCCAAGACCTGCAAAGCCAACTGGCCTATCTGCAGATGACCGCAGACGCATGAGTGAGCCACTGTCCCCTCAAACCAGATAAAAAGGTCTATCCAGCCAGCCCAGCACTCATGACAGATAATAAATGGCTGGTAGTCTTAAACCACTGGGTTTTGGGGTGGTTTGTTACACGCTAATAGCTAACTCACGTACTTGCTGTATAAAAATCTTTAGCCGTAATAAAACTACCATTAATAATGATAAGCTTTCTATGAGATATATACAAATATATTCTTACAAAGAGGAAGTATAGAACCATAGAAGGAGTGAGAATGGTGTGTGTGTGTGTGTGTGTACTAAATATTCATACCAATATTTTAAAAATCATCAAGATGACTCCCTCATAGCTGAGTACTACTACGCAGTTTCAGTGCTCACACTTGCATGTATGTTCATGACTGCACTGGTGCCAGGAATAGGATATTAACAGTCATGGGCCAGTGAGGAAAGAACAGAGGGGGACCCAATACATGCCTCTGTGCGCTACACAAACAGTACTTCCTGGGGGCTGGCATTGGGAAAAGTGAGGGTGAGAACGGAATGAATACACAGCACAGACAGAATGGAAAAGGTCAAACTTTAAATGACCTGGCTGAGGCAGATGGTACCATATTCACACGTCCATGAAGATTTTCATATAGATTACAAACTGGTCACATTAAAGTAATATTGCTTTTTTGTATTGTTGCTTGTAATGTATAAACTTGTTTTGGTTTTATACCCATAGCAGAGCATTAAACTTAATTTAAAACAAATTTTATTTTTGTAAACATTAAAGTAATGTCATCATAAAAATAATTTAACACAAATTAGGGTGTGAAGCAGTGCCAACATTTTTTAGTTTTAAAAAAGATCTACTCATTATTCATGTATGAGAAACTCTGTATCAGTTCGTTTAATCCTCATGTTCACACTGTAAAGCTGATTTCCTTGCCCCCAAGTAGTGGGTGAAGAAACGGATGATGAGAAAGGTTAAATGCCATATCCCTGGAAACCGGCAGAGCTGGGATTCTGATTCCAGGCTTGTCTGATTCCAAAGACTGCATCTTAATGTCATAGCTCAAGTCCACCTCTCTTTATAAACCTCTCCATAGCTCCCTATAGCCCTTAAATTCTAATTCCTCAGCAAAGCATCCAGGATTCTCCACAAGCCATTAAACCACTGTCAGACTGATTCCTTTCTGTATGTTTCAATCTACACTCTATCTCAGCAAGATACACTCTAACTTCAGGCAGCTCACCTCTCACCATTCACTTCCACAGCTCATGTCCAGGAATGCTCTCCTCTGCCTGCAGAAATCCTACTGTGTCTTCTGGCACTTCTTGAATGCTACCTGTGGCATCTTTTCTGATGTCCAGATCCCATCAATACTATATAAACTCCGGGGACCTGATTTTTCTCCATCTGCCATACATTATGATGACTTGTTTAAATGTGTCTCTTCTATCAGATTGAGAATCTACTCCTTGAGGGCAGTGACTATGTTACTTTTAATTTTTGTGTAGATAATGGGGTGGGTTTTGCATAGTATAAAGACAACAGTTGCTCACTGTAGAAAACAGACAATAGCAGGAAGTAGGTATTAAGAAAAGAGACTTGAAACCATTTCTACTTGGTGATATTTCTTCCTGTATCTATCATCTTTTTAAAATCTTAAAAACTCATCGATCCAGTTTTATATTGTTTCCCTTATTTCCGTTAGACTATTAAACCATGAATATTCTGTCATGTTATTTAATATTTATCAAAAACTTGATTTTTAATGGCTGTGATTCCATCACATGTGGATTGCATTATTTATTTAATGTTTACCAATCTTTTAGGCATCTAAACAATTTCCAGGGTATTTATTACCCTACTTATCACCCTAAACAATAATACAACATACTTGTATATAAATCTTTTCATAGAAAATTCTTGATAACATAACTGAGGTATGCACTTTGTGTCTCTTCCTGCCCAAAACTTATTCAATTGTTTTGCGCACAGTACTGTGAACACTTGCATATGCTTTGCACATAGGCCCACACCTGGCACAAAAATAGGCACTCAATATTTGTTGAATGAATAAACAAATAAATGAATGAAAAAAGGAACAGTAGGAACTCAATCCAAACAAATTTTTAGAATCAACTATAAGACATGGAAAACCTAACTATATTTAGAGAACAGATATGAGTTTTACTATACCTTAATAACGGGTTAGTAATAGTATGACTGACAGAATTCTAGAAAGGAGTGACAACGGAAGGGAGCATTTAGGGATGTGGCTCTAAATCCCATCCAGCAAGGAGTCAAAAGATGATAACTCTCATAAATCAAGAGAGAGTACTAGAATCCTAGTTACTGTAGAACAGAAGAAAAATGCCAGAAACATTTAAAAATTTTACCACACTAGAGAATTTGCTGCAGCGGAGGTGATTTCACTTTCATGTTGCTTCTGTAAACATCTGAATATTTTTACACTGTATAAAAAATGCTTTTATAAATTTTGTGTTTCTTTTTATTTTTGCTTATATCATTTTAATTTTAAAAGTATTAAGAACAAAAACTACAATAACCTTTTGCCATTGAGAGAGAGAGAAAGAGAGAGAGAGAGAGAGACAGAGAGACAGAGAGAGAGAGAAAGAGAGACAGAGAGAGAGAGAAAGAGAGATTAAGTCAGGCTTTTTTGTTTAAATCTTCAGATAATTCCTTTTGTAGGTATATATCAACAAGGTCTGAATTGTCTTTCTTAAATGATTCTAAAATTACAAGACACCCCTTCGTTTTTTCCCTTTTCATCATCCCCCCCTACACCCCAATCACAAGTGTGCTTCATCAAAACTTCTCCTTTTCAAATTAAAAAAATAACAATGCATAAATAAGCATCATAAAAAGAACAGGAAATAACAACAATGATAGTCAATCCCCGTAGAAAAAGGTCAAGGAATATTTTGAAAAGGCGCAACACTGGACATCTCTGTTTTATATAATGATCTATACAAAAATAATGTGCAAAGGCTGGTTGGAGGAGGCGAATGCCCTTTGGTTCTAAAGAAATGTATTCAGCAAAAATTTACTGAGTACCTGCTGCATCTACAAGAACCCCAATGATTATCAGGAAGGAAGAGAATCCAGTTACCCCCACTGGTCTATCACCCATACCCATGAGACAGAAATGAGGCACCTTTCTGTGTTGCACCTAGCATCCATCTGTGCCTTTAATGTAATACATTAGAGTATACTGAGTGCATGATGTGGAGACATGGTCTACCACATCATAGGCAAACAGTATACTCTAACGTATTATATTAAAGGCGAAGATGGAAGAAATGAAGGAGAGAAAAATTTATTGAGCATCTACTGTGTGATGGACATAAATGATAATCATTACACATGTATGTATATGTGTTTGTTGTTGCTTAAAGAAATAGCAGAAAAGACAATTCTAGCAGAAGCCTAAAATTCTTCTATTTTTAGACCATCAGTCTTACAGAAGGATGAAGTAGGCCACAAGAACAATTTTTCAAGGCCTCAGGGAAATAGCTTCTATATCCAAGGCACTATACCAACTCCATTTCTGTCACTGAGATAGAGGACATCCTTAGATTATTCTTTTTTTTCCTCTCTCTTTAATTTCCCCCGCTATACCACTTCCACCCCCCAACCAATGGATGTTGCCGTTTCCCCTTAAGAGCTGGATCTCTGAAGGCAGGGCGTCTCCTCCCACACGCTTGCGGCGTTCACTGAGGGCTTGGCACACCCAGCACACTTGGGGGCCCTGGTGCACCCAGGTTCTGGCGCACCCAGGGCATAGTCTGTGGCTCCACCTGGGGTGCAAACTCAGGACCTTCTGCGTGTAAAGCAGACATGCTAACTACTACACTATGGAGCCACATCCTAGATTATTCTTAAATTACTAAAAAACTACATCCACAGACTTAACATGAAAGATGATAACAGGACCCTGGGATATGTTGGAAATGCTATACATTGACCCTTCAGTGGGAAAGGCCAAAAAAAAAAGTGTTGTTGTTATTTTTAACCATGTTCTAAACCAATAGTTGGGAAGTAGGCAGAGTGGGTAGAGAGGGTGAACAGTACAGAGCCAGCTTCAGGATAGATTACGAGGGGCAAGTAGGTGTCATTCAAAGGGTGGAAGAAAAGCTATTTGGTTCACAGTCACATAGGACCCTGAGGTCAAATGTACTCACAGCCTAAGACTTTTTACATCTTACACTTTAGACAGTAAGACGATCTTGTCTCAAGAGGTAAATAAAAAGTCAGCCTCTGACTACTCAAAAACAGAAGAAAGGGGCAAGAAAGATAAATAGATAGGTAGGTAGGTAGGTAGGTAGGTAGGTAGGTAGGTAGGTAGATAGATAGATAGATAGATAGATAGATAGATAGGCAGACCGACCGACCGACTGAAGACAGACAGACATAGATGTAGATGGTAACATATGCCTCCAGTTTGTGAAATTTAACTATCCAACTTTATCTTTTACTCGCTCTAAACAAACCCTCCAATATGACCAGGGATCCGAAGGACTTTCAGTCCATCCAAGCTCATTCCAGGCTCTTTCTATTCCATGACTGTAGCTCTCAGAGACTTAACATATTCTTTCAACTCATTTTTTTGAATGAATTAATAAGTGAATGACTATCACCAAGTTGAACACATAAGATGTCAAATTGTTGCCAAATTCTGGATGAATAAGGCTGGGGCTCCCAATGCCATTTGGAACAGAAGCAAAGTATTGACTCCAGATTATTACTGAAAGGAGAAGGTCCACAACTAATGATACATTCTGAGGCCCCGAAGACCTATCCTGGAAAAGGCATCTTGCTCTTTATCCTATAGGAAAAGCTTGGATCAGTTGCCACCAATTCTCACCCTGATTATTGCTCGACCAGTGTGTTTCAAAGCAGTTCAAAATGAAGAACAGACATCCCTAGGATGATTTAAATTACAAGGTCATTGTCATTAGAAGAACTGCCAATGCCAGAGAAGGAAAGGATCATACCAAATAAGAACTATATTTAATTATAGTTATTTTATCTATTCATTTTGCCGAAATCACTTAATATGTAACAATGAAGGTAAAATAAAGGGGAAAAACAATGAAGCAAAAATACTCTTATTTTTTAATAAGTAAATAAATAAAGATGTCTGATAATGGGAGCTGTAGAGAGACAGATGCTTTAATTAGCACATCCTGATGTGCAATCTGAGGCAGGGGAAGGAGAGAAGGTCTTTTCTCATTGCAATTGGTGTCAATTTATAGTACAATTACTACTGTTGTCTCATATGTTGAACTCTAATGTATAGAATTTTAAAAAGATGACAAATCTACTTTTTGGGGTCAAGTATATGGTGACAAAAGGAAATTTAACTTCGAGTGGTGAACACACAATGCAATACACATATGACGTATTATTGAATTGTACACCTGACACCTATATAATTTTATTAACCAATGTCACCTCAATTTAAAAAAAAAAAAGTGGACAAGTCCCCCATCTGCTTTTAAGTGTAGCCTCATAAACACAGAATGATGTGACAGCCACCATGGGATATCTGTCCTGCCTCTCTCTGTGTGTGCTCTCTGTAAGAGAAAGGAGAGAAAGTGGCTATTTTGGAGACTGACAGAACCACACCCAACCCACAGGTGTCCATGGATCATCCAGGCATCCCAAGGAATCAGTGAGAATTCCGGGAGGCTTAACAGAGGGCCAAGAAACTGAGCCCTTCTCCTAGAAAGAGAAGGCAAATGACCATGTGCTGAGCACCATGCAACAGGAATTGTGCTTGGGCCTTTATCTCATTTATCTCTCATGCAAGCCCATGGGGAAAGTGTTACTCTCCTCATTTTATTAGAAGGAAATTTAAAGATCACATAACCGTTAAGAGCAAAGCTGGAATTTGGAACCAGTTCTCTCTAGCCCCAAAGCACTGCCTTCTTGAAAGAAGAAAAAGTGATCTTAGATCAGGTCTGACTTCACACACATACATATTTTACTTAGGAAGTGGCCTGGAAACACATGCTTCAATTATTCTGTTTTGCAAATTGAATTTTCTGAGGTGAAAAAAAAAATCTTAGGATTTGTGCCTCGGTAGTTCTCACAGTTCACAGTTATCCCTGACAACTGGGGAAACAAATTCAAAAGACGTAAAGCTGCCTGCATGCTTAAAACGGGTCAGTGTGTCACATCCGTATTTCTTCTTCCCCACAGTTCTGCAAATACTTCTTTCTCTCTTTAAATCGGGGCTTAGTCTTCTGAAAAACTGGTTGGATTACTAGATGCTGGAAACGGACCCCCAGGGGAGAGGCAAATGTCCCATTCCCAGAATTACCAGAACACAAACTAGGTTAGAGTCTGATAAAACATCCATGCAGAATAACTTGCATATTGGCCATAACGGCAAAACTATTCATCTGAAGCATCTTTGCAAGTATCTTTCTGCACAAAAATAAAGGAACATCTAAGTGGCCACCAGGCCACTCAGAGCAAAACCTCTATGGTTTTACATGATTGTGTTTCTAAACAATTCTGTAATAAATAATAAGTAATTCTCTAGCACATCTTTTCACCGAACACTTAGCTTTGCAATGTTAATTAACAGAGCATCTCCTACAGCTATAAAACACACAACACACAAGAGATTTGTGAGGGCTGTACCAGGAAAAATGCTGATGGACATTAGAACATTCTAAAATTAGTGTCAGAATCTCTATTTGAACCTTGTATTTAGGATTTGACCATCAATGTGTTAGTTTATGGACATTTGAAAGTGTTTCTCTGAATATCTGTCTCTCAGTTAAAAAGTGTTTAGACATATGCCAACAGGCCTGATTTCAGAGGTGCTTATCTTCAGTTACACATGAGGTATAAATAAATATTTGTGCAGGGAGGGAGGGAGGAAGGAAAGGAGCAGGCAGGATGGCTGCTAGTCCATTGGTGAACTTCTAAGGTCTACAGGAAGCGAAAAGAAAAAAAATTCCCAATATCACAGATCACCAGGCAGCTTCCCAGTACATTAGCCACATACCAACTTATTAGTGACACGAGAGAGACAGAATCTTAGTTGCAGTCCATGGCCTTCTCATTACACTTGATTTGTGTGCATAGCCAGCCTTATTTTGACCTTTTTTGTATCCTTCAGTACTACCTGCTCCTCCCTATCAAAGAATCCACACCCCTCTCTGCCAGTCACGACTTCACTGTACACCACACCCTCTATCACCCAATAACAATGTGAGGGTACTTAGGGTCTTCACCATCACCCCACTCTCTAGATGTCCCACAATGCGCCACGATCTTTCATCAGGCACTTAACAGGAAGGAATCCTACAGGGTCCAGGGAGGAAAGGCCGAATCCTGGGACGACCCCATCAGAAACAACAAAGGCCCTTCCATGGGCTGAGATGAGACACAACACAAGAGGGTGATGACAGTTAGTGCAGCAAAAGCAAACTTTATATTTAACCAGCATCTTTGTTTTGAGTACCTCGTACACTGAACATGAACTCATTTGCTCTGCCAATATCCCAGTGAGCAGGCATCCTCATCTTCATTTTCAAGAAAGGATACCGAGCCACATAGAGGTTAAGTAACTTGTCCAAGGTCACATAGCTAATCAGCATTCCCTACCTTTCGATGCCCTGCTTGAAGTTCATATACTTTCCCCATTATTCTCTTGATTCCTTTCATTTCAGCAATAAGATGTAACCAGGTGGCCAGCAGAAACTCCAGTATATTATCCACATATCTCTACACTTACCCAATGAATAAATAGAGAAGCTGAAGCCTAGTAGATAAGAGGGAGATGGCTTGTGCTGGGAGGAGAGTCCCAACTGACTCGAAGGGGAGAACGGGCATCTTCCAAATGCCCAGAGGGTATCATTGGCCCAATTTTAGAGTTGGAAGTCATCTCAGGATTTAGTCTCAGTTTTTATTCTCTAGTCACACATTCCCCTATGCCATATTTCTTTGGGAGTCTTCTGCTTAGTCACAGGGTTCCAACAAAACACCCTAGCGGAATTCGGAGGAACCCCTTTATAAGTGAGAAGATGTTACAATGGACAACCATTCTTCTCATAACCTCTATTCATCTCTAGATTAATAGCTAAAGTTCTCATGGATTAAAGATTAAACTGTTTGAAGGATTAGGAAACTTGCTTCATGAAAATCTCAAACCACGGAGTTGCCTCAAGAGACATGTTCTCTTTTCCATCCCCGACATTAGAGATAAATACATACACAGATTCACGAAAGGAGAAAAAATGGAAGAGGAGGAGGAAATATGAAGAATACAATTTTACACAACTAGAGCAATTTAGGAAATCATCAGCAGAGTACAGACTACAGAGGGTTTTGTACCAGAAAATCACAAATGATCAGTGATGTCTGCCTTAGGCATAGACTAGGAGGGGAGTGGAACACACTCTCACATTTTCCTTGTCTAAAGCCTTTATTTTATTCCTGAGAGTCCTCCTTAGGAGACAACTTTCCACGAATATCTCATCTTTCTGCATGGGCTCAGCAAAGGGCACTGCAATCTTTTCAAGGGTGTTTAAATAATAAAAACATCCTTGGAAGCTAATGACATTGCCTCTCTCCAGGTCAGAAGGCAGATTTGTTTCCTGACCAGTAGACAAAGGTAGAAGACCTCTCTCTCTCTCTGCAGCCATTCTAGGAGAGTAAGTTCTCTCTCCTCTCTTCAGTAAGATTGGCTTACCTTCCAGAGTGAAGAGAAGGGGAGAAGAAACAGGTCACCAGTAGCCATAAATAAAAACAGTTTTCTAACCTGGGAGGGGGTCCTTTTTTGGATATACCTCACTGCATGTGCAGTTAATATCTGGCCCTAACCATCAGCTTGTGGGGATTGGTACTCAGAGAACCAATGTGAGATATTGCTCTAGCTACTGCTTTTGCCATAAGTAATTAATGTGGGTTTTTTTTTGTCTTTAACCCAGATCTAGTGTCTTGTCAGTTTATATACAAACAATAGTGTGTGTATGTACATATATGTCCGTGTATATACACATGTGTATGTGCCTGGCCCTAACCATCAGCTTGTGGGGATTGGTACTCAGAGAACCAATGTGAGATATTGCTCTAGCTACTGCTTTTGCCATAAGTAATTAATGTGGGTTTTTTTTTGTCTTTAACCCAGATCTAGTGTCTTGTCAGTTTATATACAAACAATAGTGTGTGTATGTACATTTATGTCCGTGTATATACACATGTATATATATGTATACAAATGTATATATGCTGCATATGGATATATACATACATATATTTATCACACATGTGTATATTCACAACTATGAATGTATATACTTATATATTAATCTCAAGTGTATATAACCACACATGCATATATATAACATTGTGGCAGACTAACTTGTTAGCTTGCAAGTAGGCTAGTCCGACACGTCAGTGTCTAACTTTAACAATCCTAATTCTCAGTTCAATGTTCTTTCCATTCACTGCAATATGTTGCCAAATCCTATTGTGACCCTTTCTGTACCCCTCAGGGCCACCTGCTCCTGACCAGAAAGTAGCTCCTTGAGTCAAAGGATCCACGATCTCCTCAGTTATTACAACCTCACCACACCCCACACCTCCTAGTTGATGATGATGATGATGCTCCTCTCTCATTCAATAACAATGTGAGTGGGTGTTGGATCTTTTCATCATCACCCCACTCTCTAGATGTCCCACAATGCACCAGAAATCCTCTATCAGGCACTCACGGGAACTAATTTGCAGGGTCTGGAGATAAAAGGCAGAATCCTGTGAGATGACCCCAGCAGAAACAGCAGAGGCCCTTCCGTGGGCTGAGATAATAGGCAGAAAAAGAGGGAAATGACATTTAGTGCAGAGGATAAATAAATAAAAATGCGAGAGATGGTAAGGAAGTAAGATGAAGTCAGAGAAAGAACGATATAGAAATGGAGTATGCACGGAGAAGGCAAATGAAGATAGAATAGTGTGGTAGAGATAGAAAATTAGTAAGATAGATTTTGAAAGTGTGAAGTCAAAAACTGTGTTATAAAATATCCCTCCAGAAACGCTTGAATCATTAAAGCAGCAAACACTTCACCTACTCAAATTCTCATTAACGTCCCATTTAACATATGAAAAAACCAAGGCACAGAGAGTTGAGCAAACCTGTTAATATGCCTTATTCAATTGCTCTGATACACCTCAGGGAAGCAGACTGAGCAGCTTTTAGTGCCTTCTTTTATGAGGTTTACGTTCTCTCCCTGTTCTTACAGAGATGCTGTCACTGGGAGCCTCTGATTTGGGGGAGGCTGTCATATACAGAAAGACAACAGTGCTGTTTGTCCTGGGATGTTTACAAAAGACAGAGCATGCCAGACACATCCACAGCACCTCTGACAGGCCTCAGAGAAGAGGCAGGACAGACAGCAAGCAGCGGCCCCACCAAACACCGAATGCCCCATGTTTGAATGGTCAGCAAGACATTCGATGCCCATCGGGAAATTGTACTTGCAAATTAATTCAAATTGAGTAAGTGTGGACCAAGGCTTTTCTGAACTAAAAACAAAAAACTGTAAGACAGAAGAAAAGGAGTAATATTCAGAGAGCAAAGCCTGGAGGGAGGGCATGAGGGGTCAGACGGGCCTCTGAGGAGCAAGTGCAGCTCCATGAGTCAGGTTTTGGGCAAAAAGAGGGATGATCATCCCCCCTTAGGATAGGGGATGGTGGGCTGCAGGGGTCTCCACAAATCAACAAACTCCTACGGGCCTTCTCTGGGGAATGGGGAGAGTGGTACTAACAGACTTCATTGAGCTATTGCTTGGAAAAGAATAAAAATGTTCTGAAGGCACTTGGTAAATATGAAGTGCTGTACAAATGGCAATAATAATGTCAAATTCTATTTAACATCTTCATTAAGGACTTGGAGTGGAGCAGGCAGGCTGTTAATGAAATCTGCAGAGAGTACTAAATTGGGCACTGCTGGCAACAGCATGGTTGGATAGGCAAATGCCCAAGGGATAGCGCGCAACGTGAACAAACCTCCAGGATGGCGGGTTTGATCCCCGCTCAGCTCTCTATGCCCTGCTGAGGGTCCTTCTATGGAGGAAAACACCCTGAGCCTTCTCCTCACCACCCCCATGTTTGTCCAGGTGAAATCAGATTAAGATGAACATTGGAACAAATGTGAAAGCTGTCCCAGTGTCCACCCAAGATGTGGAAGTGTGGAGTGTTGAGACTGTCTCGCTCCTGACTTAGTGATGGCTGGTCACGGTTAGAGAGTGTGGTGTAGTTATATTACTTGGTGGTCTCTCTGGGAAGTTAATGATGCTCCTCTCAAGAGTTGGTTCCAAGACGTCACTCGGCTTCCATCTTCAAAGAGGAAGAGAGCAAGATTCTGAGCCCAAGGCCAAGATATCAAAAATCAGCCTTGAGAGCCCCCGGCTATGTCCCCAAGGCAACCTAAACAAGCCTCTGGCAGAACCCAAACTCTGTACCAGGGCACATAAGGCTCTTCATGACCCAATCTTTTTCAGACTTCCCTCTCACCGCCCATAGATGACACTCCAACCATGCTAAGCCACATCCAGCTCCTTGACCATATGTTTATCCTGTTCCCTCTGCCAGAAACATTCTTGTACACCCTTCCTGCCTGACTAAATCAACTCATCTTCCGTTCTCAGCTCTTTCACAACTGCACTGGGTACTTCTACGCACTCATGGCGCCTTATACTTTTCTCATCATAGATCCTGCTCAACAATTATTTATTGATTGCCTTCTCTGAGCTAGGCACTGTGGAGAGGACATGGACTTAAAAAAGACACACAACTCCTACTTCACAAGAGCGTGTGATTCTCAAACCTGAATACATATTAGAATCACCTGGGAAGCTTTTAAAAAATATCATTGTCATTCCAATTGGTCTGGAGTGGGGCCTTGATAATGGATATATTTTAAACAGTGATTCTTTGGGATTACTTAGGAAGCTGTAGAAAATACTGATGCTGTGTGTTCCCACCTCAGGCCAATTAGATCAAAATATCTGGAAGTGGGACCTGGACATCGGTATTTTTTTTTTTAAGTTCCCAGGAGATTCTAGTGTATGGTCATGGTTGAGAGCCATAGAAGAATAGACATTAAATACTTATCCTACTTCTAAGAATGGCCTGTTTACTTATCTCCACCTGTGCTTATCTATGAACTCCTTAAAAGCAAAGATCTTATCTAAGATATTGTTTCCTGCACTTGGCATTGTGTCTGCCACACAGTAGATAATCACTAAATATTTACTGAAAGAAGGAAGAACAAACTCAATTTTCTTGGTTCAGTGGTGTATGTGTGTTCTAAGGCTGCCATATCAAAGTGCCACAAACTGGCTGGCTTAAAAAACAGAAATTTACTGACTCACAGTTCTGGAAAACTACAAGTCCAAGATCAAGGTGTTAACAGGGTTGGTCCCTCCTGAGGCTGTGTGGGGGAATCTGTTCTATACCTCTCTCCTACTGTCTGGTGGTTACTGGCAGATGTTGCTGTCCCTTGGCTTAAGGGTGCATTGCCCCAATCTCTGCCTTCATGCTCATCTGGTGTTCTCCCTATGTGAGTGTCTGTCGCTGTTTTCAAATGTCCCCTTTTTATAAGGACACCAGTCATATGGGATCAAACCCATCCTCGTGTCCTCAATTCGATCATCTGCAAAGACCCTATTTCCAAATAAGGTCACTTCCACAGGTTCTGGGGGTTGGCACTTCAACATCTTCAGGGAGGACACAATTCTTTCTTATACTAGAAGAAGGAAAGAAGTGGGGACAAACTCAATTCTCTTGGTTCAGTGGGATGCTTTCTTGTGCTGAATCACAACTCCTGGTTCTAACCTGACTTCAGCCAGAACTTCCAGCAGTTCTTTGCTAAGCAAAAGGCACAAAGTAAGCTGGTCCTTGGCAAAATGGTGAATTAGCAAAGACTACCTGCCCCCCCTCCTCCCAAGGCACCTTGTTTATGTTCCAGTTCTGAATCGGCTTAAGGTATCTAGCTGTCTGTAGCATCCAAAGAGGGGAGAATAGACTTCTGTATAAGATAGTAAATGATTTAGTATAATGTATTGCCCTTTGGGGGATATTGGGAATAATTGAATATTCATGGGGGAAAAAATACTAGCAACATCAAAAGAAATAAATCTCTAAGGGTAGACATGGAGGCATTTTGTCAAGGGATATCAGAGAAATGGGGTCGGGCAAAAGCGGACTCCTTGGTGACACCCTCCCCATCTGACTCACTTCTTCATCTGAAACACACGGGGCCTTATTGGACTTGGCCTAGTGAAGGTTTGTTCTCGGTCACTCTAGGAGAGAGAGAAACTCTAGAAACTATGACTTCTCTACATTCTATCCTGACACCATCAATGCTTACCATATTCTGTGAATTAGGTGTTTATTTTTTTCCCTAATGGAAACTCAGAGCTTGACCTACACTCACCACACAAGTTGACTCCTTTCTTGGGGTTGCACCGAGCAGCAAATTCTCTCTGGACCTGGCCTAGTGGCAGCTGATGCTGGATATGGTCCCATCCTGGGTGCTGGCCCTGGCAATACTCTTTAGTAAATCCACTAACGGCTGCTTAAGCCATAGCTGCCAAGCTAGGGTGGGCATATAAATTGACCCCAGCTTATTAGAAAACTTTTGTTTAACAGGCTTCCAGGGAATTAGAGTTTAATTAAGCTCTGAATTCTTCAATTGTTCTCACCAAGGTTTTCAGCCATTCTGAAACACTGCTACTTATGAGTGACAGCTGTCATGCAAGATAATAATATGGGGGATATAAAAGATTCTGCATATTTTCCACATAGCAAAGAAAAAATAATTGACTGGGAGTCATAAGACATGGATTCTTGACCTGAATCTGTCACCAGCTGGGAGTCGTCAGGAAAACCGCTTCCCCTCCTCTCATCCTCAGTATTCTCAGATGTAAAATGGGGACACTAATGGCCAGCCATGCTTCTAAAACCACTTTACATGGGTTAAATTACCTAATGCCCCAAATGGCCCTATGAAGTAGTACTATTAAATTCTACTTTAAATATAGATTGAAGATTGAAGCAGAGAATTAGTTTGCCTGAGTTCACACCAGGAGTGACTAGTGAACTGAAATTTGAACCAGGTGATCTGTCTCCAGCTTCTTTACTTTTCAGCACTGTGCTGGCACGATGAGAACAGTAACAACAACGTAATGGCATAGCGATAGTAACCATATCACCAGAAGTAACGAAGATTAAATAAGATAATGCTCCTATGAACTTGGCAAAATATTTAATAAATATTGGTGGTTGTATCATATCACGGAGTAGGGCTTCAAGAATTGCTGGGTAGGTGGGTGGCTGGATGCCTTCTCCCGAGGTGTCTGGAGAAAGTCTTTTCCTGAAGATATGGTCCATAGTTTGTTAGATTCCACTGTTTCCCAGATTTGATGGAGAAATGTGAAAAGGACAAAACTACATGAGTTTAGAGAACAATGTTCAGTTAAGCTAATGTTCAACCCCATTCTGATGCCTGCCAGATAAAGCTGACCTTAAAAATAGCCAAAGAGAATGATAAGACTTCCTCATCTAAAAGCAGCTCCCCTATCTAGATGCCAACCTGCATAAAATATTGCCATTCTGGTTTCAGGATTGTCCTATACTTGCCCAGGCAGAACACTTAAAATACAAATGCTCACCAGAAGACACACATAAATTCCTATCTGCTGCAGTGTGAGTTAATTCATTTCAATTTTTTTTTGTTGTTTGTTTGTTTTTTGAGAGAGAAAGAATCAGGTATGTGAGCTATGGATATCTACAGGAGAAGAGATTATGGAAAGAAGGGGTGAAATATCCCAAAGTGTGCATGTTTCACAGCTTGGGCTTGGGCCATCCTGGTTCCAAGCCCATTGATCTTGCTTCTCATTTCAATCTGTCATGGAAGGCAAGGCGGGGCACGGAATGGAATTAAATTTATAGAGCACAGATCTCAAGTGTCAGGCACCACGGAGTGTGATCTCTCAGGTATTACCCCCTTTAATCCTCACAACAATGCTGAAATTTAGATACTCTCAACTCCCACATCCACCGCCAGTTTTCTGGGGATTTTTAATGGATAAAGAAAGGTCAGAGATATAAGTAATTTGCTAGGGTCTCATAAGCTGCAAACACTATACCTGGGACTCGAACTCAGATATGTCCAATTCTAAAGCTTGTTCTTTGTGCCACCCACACTGCCATGCACACACAAATCACTCGACCTCACAGCCCCAGGAGCCCTCTGTGGCAGGTGGGAGACATAACTAGAGAGAGGTCATATAAACCAGGTGAGGAAAGTGTCAAAAAGCCCAGCCCCAGGCCTGGCCCCTCTGCCCTGACCGCTCATTCAGAAGCAAAGCTCTGGAGGTGAAACGAGTAAAGGGCAGCAGGTGAGCAAAGGCCTGAAGACGGTCCACGTCTGTTTCACACACACACACTCCACATCAAGCACCGTCTTCTAAGGCATGGACTGCCAGCCAGGCCCCTGCGTGGCTGAGAGGAAAGTTATTTACAGCAAGGTCTGGCCTCTCATGCCACTGTGTAATTCAAGGCAATTGCACTTCCAAATAGATCTTTTTGGAGAAAATCAACAGCGACTTTGCTTTCAATCTACTGGAAAATGAAGTCCTGTGAATGTGTTACATAAGTCCACAGCAGGCGGAATGAGGAGTACAGAAGCCCACAGCTCTGTCAGGAGAGGGTGAAGCTCTGGTCCCCGCATGCCTCCAGGGGCCCCTTCTCACCTGCCCCAGCCTACTCTGTGTGTGCTTTCGCTTTGTGGAGTCAACTGGGGCTACAGGAAGAGAGCAAGATGTGAGTGAAACCTGCCAAAACCATCAGCTGGGGCTTCAGGGGAGAAACGGTAACCAGAGAGGCTCAGAATGCCCTGTTAGAGAAGATCAGAGAATAGTTCCCGCCTTACCCAATATGGTATCAGCCACAGAAACACATGCAATCCCTGTGCCACAATCTTTCCTTTTTTCTTCTTTTTAATGTTTATTTTCCATTATAAATAAAATCTCACAGAAGCACAGAAAGATGAAAATAAATGGCCCCCAGTCCTGTCACCCAAACAGTCACTGTTTACATTTTGATGGATGTCCTTCCCAGTCTTTGTTTTTATCCATTTTTAGCTTAAGAAAATTATTCCTGATGGGCTTCCCAGAATGCCTCAGGCATTCACCTCTGGGACTTTCTGTCAAGAGATTGATTGATGCACACTCAAGAGTTTTAAGAGGCTAGATAGTAAATTGGCTGGATAGATAGCCAATGGTTTGTTAGATTATGGAGAAGGACTCTTTAGTGGAATAAAAAGCACTAAACTAAGAATCAGTAGATACTCATTCCAGCCCTATTTCTACCATTACTGACTATAGGACCTTGGGTATGTCCTATACTGTTCCTTACTTGCATCATCCATAGTAAAAAACAAAATGGTAGAATATCTTAGGAATCTGATAAATGGGTTCTTGTATTTCTTATATTTTCTGAGAAAATCGTTTACACTCCCTGTATATGAATATTTTTATTTGTACAATTGGGATATTAATACCTGTGCTCCAACACTTCTCATAGCTGTTGTGAGGGTCCAGTTAAATGGTGCATGAAAAATGGCTCTGATAACCATAAAGAACTATAGAAATGAATGGTCTTATTAAGATATTGAAAATAGAAAAAAATGCCTGTGACACATATCTTGTGCCACAAGGAGACAATAAATGTGATGGTACTAAAAAAGAATAAAACACCAGATAGGAGTGAAATGAGGTGATCCAGGGGAGAAATAGAGGGGTGCTATTCCTGCAATTCAGAATAATGTAAGGGGTACAAAGGGATCAAGGAATGAAAAGTTATTTTTTCTCCCTTCACCCACTTTGTCCAAAAAGGCACTGACTGCTCAACCACTAAGAATCCAGGTGGCAGATGCAAATGTAAAGAGCATGATTTGAGTTTGGTTCTGCACCTTAGTAGGGGTTGAGAGGAATCTGGGGCACCTGTATCCTGTCTCTGCTGCCTTTCCAAAGGTGAAAGTCCAATGAGAAGCACTGTCCAGCTTACCGACTGGAGTCAGTTTCATATTTTTACATAGTGAAGAAGCAGAGTGGATGGGGATGGAGGAGGGGATGAGAAGGCGGCACTGAACCAAGCTGAATGCAGAGGAGAGCTAGCTACCCACCAGAACACGACGATTTGGGGAATCCCCCCAGCGAAGCTGCCTGACCATGGAACTAGTGACAGTGTGCCACCTCCTGGTAGGCCTATTATATTGCACAATTTCCTGTGTCCATGAATTCTAACTCTTGTCCCTGTTTAGAGCATATGAGATATCTTTCCAAGTTAACATGCTGGTTCCATAGCAACTCCAAGACCAAGGCCAGACAAAACTTACAATTATGAAGTGTGTCTTTAGCAGCTCCCACTTTCTTATTCAACTTGTTCTCTCCTGCTTTTCCCTTCTACTCTCATTTAGCCACCCAAGCCAATGCTCTTAATTCATTATCCAGGTGTGCGTGCGCACGCGCACACACACACACACACACACACTTTCATGACCTAAGCAACACCTAAGAGAATGGACACTGGTAACATCCATCTCACGCATTCATTCGCATGGGTGCTGGGCATTTACTGTGTGTGCGAGATATGACCCCACTGCTAGGATCTCTCAATCGATTGAAGTAAAAATGTACTGAAATAACGACACTACCACAGTGCAGTGGGACAATCAGATGACTAGGAAAGACAACAGATTGTCTAGGAATTTTGGAAAGGAAATAAAAAAATGATTTGCAGTTGAGTGGTCAGAGAAGGTCATGTTTAACCTTATATTTGAAGATTTAACAGGAGGAGATGGAGGAAAACACATACCTGATGAAAGGCACAGAACACGCAAAACACACTGCAGGGAAAAGGTAAGACCTGCTCGTGGAATACTTTGATCAGAGCATGTCAGAGAATAATGACAATTAACGTTTATGTGATTTTATAAAGCCTCTTAAATATTTTATCTTCTCAGTTATCTCATAAGGTAGATAGTATTACTATCAATCCCATTTTCCAGGTGAAGTAGCTTAGTCTAAAAGAGATTAAAATACTTGCTTTATGAAGACTCTATAGCTAGAGAAAGAAGAACTTAGACCCAAGAGTTCTGTATCCAAATCCCATACCATAGCAAATATGATCAACTCAAAAATGGAGACTACAACCAGTCTGTGAAGGGCAAGGAATAACAAGCTAAAGTATTAGGCTAATGGTGATATTTCAGGCCCTGTGACAATAGAATTGAGCTCCCCTTTGGGGCATCTAGAGGTGACCAGATGTAATCTTTGTCTTCTCTCCTCCTAGACAGGGGCTGACTCCTTACTGGTCATTATCGTTCTTCTTAAGACACCTCCTGAGCTCTACAATCACACAGGAGCTTGCAAGCAACACAGAAAGTTCTTTCTTTTTCCCCCAGCACATTCATCTGTTTGTTTTATTTCCTGCTCACTGCATTATATGTTATTAGGCCTTAGGGTGCCTAAAATGATATAGTCAAAATGTATGATTAAAAGACTGAGCAGCAATAATAACTGTATAATCATATTGTGCATTCATATGCCAGTTTAGCATCTGTTATCTCATTTACTCACACAAAATCAGCAGCACTCTGAAATAAGAATGACAGAATGTAGCAATCCAATTTTACCGATGGCAACTTTGAAACAGAGAGGTTAGGTAGTTTGCCTGGGGCCACACAGAAAGTTATTGCAACTTAAACCAGATCTCTTAACTCCCAAGCCATACTTCAATTCACAGTAGTCCAGTATCTCAGCTCAGGCAGGCTATGGAGATGAGAGGAACCATGTGGTACCATCTGCTTCCACCTCCCAGGAACTCTGAGTTCAGCACCATGGACAGAGGCACCCTGGCAAAACACTATTCTTTAATGGAACACAATGCCAGTTTCCAAAGTTCGCAAACTGAATTCATGTTATGCACCACAGGAACACTACAGGCGCCTAGAGGTGATGGCAGTAATAATCACTTAGAAACAAGTCAGAGGCTGGAACAGACATTTCCACTGGTCTGACCTAGGCTGAGGTAAATGCAACTTTTAGGCATAGCAGCTACTCATTCTTCACCAGATAAATCCTGGAATCAATTAATGATCGGTAATACCTTGGTATCTAAGTGCTGAACTGTCTCCAATTAACCAACCTTGTTTTCCTCCTTTACATTCCAAGATACTGAAAAACTCCAAGATAGCAAATGCAAAAATAAAAATGGCAATCAATTTCTTGCTTTCTGCCAGGGCCTGGGCTAGGCATCAAAATGTTATGTCATTATTTGACCCTTTTAGTGCCAAGTGTGAAATAAATATATCTAAGATGAAGAGGCTATAAGGAAAGTATTTGGGGGAAAGGGTTATACTACACCGAAAAGAATACAGAGTCTAGAGTTACACATTCTGCTTCAAGTCCCAGATCTGCCTCTCACTAGCTGTGTGATCTTAGACACTTATTGAACTGCCCTGAGCCTCAGTCTCTGCATATATAAAAACAGAGAATTATACTTTCTCCATAGGGCTGTTGAGGAGACTACAAATAATGCACAGAAATCCCAGGGAACAATGTTAAGCACATAGTGGGTGTTCAGTGGACACCTCCCTCCCCTCATCTTGGATGAATGTTTGCTTTTCCTTCAGCCCCCTTTCCCAGGCCCCAACTCAAACTCATTAACTTGGTATCAAGATAAAAATACAATTTTAGGAAGGAGAAGGAGTAAATTAAGTGATGTCTAGACAAATCTGAAGAGAATAGGACTTGTATTGGGTTAAAAAATGATAAGGCCTCTAATGACAGTCCCAGAAAGGTATAGTAGGGGGAGTGGTGGTGCACATGATGGGTGCCTGATGGTTATAGGAAATGTCAGGTGTATATAATGTCAAGGTTACTTGCTTGGGACAGCAATGGGAATAGGAACTGTGACAAGACACTGAGCCAATGAACATCGTTTCTGGCCTTGCCTCCAACTCACAGCATTTGCAGAGCAGCTTCACCAACCAAACAGGCAAAGGGCTAAAGGTGAACAGGCTTTTGGCCAGAACCACAGGCACAACTTCCATTGTTCACCCACATCTGCAAATATCAACTCACCGTCGCCTACCCTTCCTAATATGAGCTTTTAATCTATTGTCCCATTGAGGAGAAGAGATTAGAAACACAAAATTGACCCATGAAGAATGTCTCTAAAGAAAATGGAATTTAAAGGAGCTCAGTTGGTACATTCATTCTTTCAACCACCTCTCTCCGATCACCACAAGAAATAGTTGGTCTCCTGCATCAAGGAGCTCACAGTCTAGTGAGAGACATGTTTCTAAATGATACTAGAGCCTGGTGAATGCTTTAATAAAGATGTACCCTAGGCACTGTCCATGGGAGTGGGGGAAGCCTAAAGCCAACCACACTGTTCACCCCCATCAAGGAATATTTCTGGGCCCATTGTATATATACAGCTAGCCACTGAGCTCCTTCGACACCCAGCTGAAATTCTGCTTGTCCAGTCTGACCATGCTCTCTGCCTCCCCTCACTTTCCAGGCCCTCTGGCTGCACAAAGACTCAAAACCAACATGTGTTTATATCTGAAAAGACCCTAGATATCATCTTGTCTGACCTTTTAACAAACTGAGTCCCAGAGAGACAATGACTTCTCCTAGGTTGCAAAGTTTGTGGATCAAAAACTGACATACAGGTCTCTCAACAACCACACAGGAAATGTGTTGTTACATGTGTCATCCTACCTCGAATGTGGTTCTTCAGCTGACTCGGTGAATTTACAATTCTGTCTCCTTTGCAAACCCATTTTCCTACAAATCCCTCCACTGCTCTACAGAGTCTAACAAGATGACCAGAGTGTTAGTTAATTGGTTAATAAGACACAGCTCTGGGGTTTAATTCAAGGAGAACTGGCATAATTTTTTGTCTGAACTCTAACTTTACTCATTTAAATAACCTGCATTATATGAAATATCTCAGATAGCCTCTCAAACATTCCTCAAAATGATAATGAGCATCAGTCCATAGACAGCAGGATGGAGGAGAAGCCTCTCAAATCCAGTATCATGTTATTGGTCAGATTCTATGCAAACTCCTTCATCCCTTAGAGCTCAAGGATGAGGGGACAAACCCACTTCCTGGAACTGCCTATTGTGTTCTTTGGCACCTGAAGATGATAATGATGCTCTTTTTGATTAATCCTTACATGTGGGCCCCTCATGAGCTGTACTTCCCCAGCGCTCCCGGGAAGCAGCACGACGGAGCGTAAGAGCACAGGCACAGGAGTTAGGCGGCCCGGGTCCAAATGTGGTTTCTCTGCTATGTGGCAACTAGAATTCTCTAGGTCTGCATTTCCTCATCTGTGAAGTGGCGATACTATCATTACCCACCTCTCGTTACTATGAGAATTAAATAAAAGTATTTGAGTAAAGGACTTGGCTCATATTGAGGGGCCCAATAAATATCAATTTACCTCCCCTTCCATTAAAGGGGAGGGACAAGCATTCTTATTTCTATTTAAGCCCTAACTCTGATTTGACTGGAATCTGAGTATTTCATTTGTCTCCTCGAATCCTTAGCATCCCCTTAGCAAAAAGGACATTTCCCTATTTCCTAGAGAATAAGGTGACAGAAGTACTCAGTGTTGCCTGGATAAAAATATGGTTTACAATAAAAGCAATTCTAACTATAGAATTAATCATGTGTGGGTCAGAGGGAGAAAACAAATGATGACTAAGTACCTACTATATATCAGGCAAGTAAAGCACATCATTTCACATTCCCCTTATAACACCCCTGGAGGGAGGGTATCCGTTGTTATCCCATTTTACAGATGTGGAATGGCAAGGTTAAATAACTCAAACCGATGTAGACAGTAAGGAGCAGAGTTGCACCGTGAACCTATGTCTGACTCCAAAGCCCATTTTCTTTCCATTTAACACTCTTACTTTCCTTGGAGGGACACTGCCATTTAGGGAGAAAAACTAGCCCCTGAAACTCTTAAGGAGAGAGTGTGCGAACATGAACCGTGCTAAATGTATTGACCTTCCCTGGGCCCTCCCGGCCTAGGTCTTCCCTTCACTGGTATTTTAGATGATCAGGTGATGGATTTAAGCCAGTGACCAGCAGAGGGGGATAACAGCTGGCAGAGTGCATGCGCATGCATGCATACATGCAAATGCAAACGCACACACACACACACACACACACACACACACACACACACACACACACACACACGCTCAGAGTTTCCCCAGTACCTTACCCACACAATAACAGATAATCAACACACACAGAGATCCCTTTTAAAACAAAGATCCTTGAATAAATGGGGCTTCCCCTCAGCCTCTCCACTGCTGCCAAAGCCGTTGAGTCTGAGC
Organism: Pteropus alecto; assembly: GCF_000325575.1. Taxonomy (NCBI): domain Eukaryota; kingdom Metazoa; phylum Chordata; class Mammalia; order Chiroptera; family Pteropodidae; genus Pteropus; species Pteropus alecto. Next base: position 5,712,423 of record NW_006494609.1, on the reverse strand, counting down.
ACACCTTGGAGGGGGGGAAGAAAAAGCAGACATCACTACCACAGGCAAAGGATATTCCTGTGTTGTAAAGAATAAAAAATAGATTTGACCCACGGGTCTTACATTCAAAGAACATCTTGTAGACAGTTTTAAAAATGGATTTGGAACTAGATGACATGGTTTTTGAAGTCTTGGCTGACCACACCAGTATGTCCAAGTCCCTTTACACTTCTGATTGTCCATTTCTTCAGAAATAAAGGGGATCTCAGGGTTATTGGAAGATAGAATGAAATGAGGTGAGGCAAAGTACTCTGTCAACTGGAGAGGTTATACAAATGCCAGCTGCTTTTACTGGTATTATAATTATGATTATTTACTCAGGATGAATGTTTCAACTACAGCAAGGCCCTGTTCCAGACCACACAAGACCTGGTGCACAAGTAACTTGGCTTGGCTTGTATGAGACAGAGGCAGAAGGAGCCAGGGTGGTCATAAGCAACAGTCTGGCAGGGAAGGTCCAGATTCCTCAAACTGGTATTTTTGTGCTCTTCCTGCCTCTCACACCCTCCCCTCCAGAAGGAGGCATACCAGCCCGTTAGTTTCTAGGGCTGTTGTAACAAATGACCACAGACTACATGGCTTGAAACAACAGAAATTCATTCTCTCACTGTTCTAGAGAGTCCAAAATTTTGGACTCACTGTTCTAGAGTCCAAAATACAGGTGTTGGCAGGGCCACACCCTCCGGAGGCTTTCGGGGAGAATCCTTCCTTGCCTCTTCATCAACCAGTGGCTGTCAGAACTCCCTGGATTCCTCGGCTTGGGACCACATTACTACAATCTGTGCCCCGATCTTCACATCACCTTCTCCTCATCTGTCAAATCTCCCGATGTGTATCTTGTAAGGACACCTGTCATTGGATTTAGAGCCTTCTCGGCTTGGGACCACATTACTACAATCTGTGCCCTGATCTTCACATCACCTTCTCCTCATCTGTCTGTCAAATCTCCCGATGTGTCTCTTATAAGTACACCTGTCATTGGATTTAGAGCCCACCTGAATAATCTAGGATGATCTGTTCATCTCAAGATCCTTAATTTAGTTACATCTGCAATGACCATTTTTCTCAATAAGGCGACATTTATAGGTTTGAGAGATTAGGACATGTCATATCTTTGGGGGGTAAGGGACACCATTCAACCCACTACAAAGCCAAAGCAGAACAAACAAACAAACAAAAACATAGCACCATACGCACTGTGAGACGCACACAATGAAATGTGAGCCGTGACCCGAGGAAGGGAGAAATGTGAGATCTGAGTAATCTAAGCCCAGAAAGTAAGGTTAATTCCACCTGGGGAAGATGAAGGGGAGACCCCCTGTGGAGAGGTGGCATCTGAACTGAGCTTTGAAGGATGGGTTTTGATAAGCAGTGCTAAGAAAAGGGAAGTCCGGTGGAAGAAACAACAGGAGCAAAGATGCAGAGGCTGAAAGGGAGTATTTGGGGGTGGGGGAGGGAACAGGAGAAAGAAGGATGAGGTGAAGGAGACTATATCTAGTGGGAGGCTGAAGGTGGAAGGATCTTGCCCAGGGTCCCAGGGTGGAGTAGAGAGGAAGCTGGAAATCGACCACCGTGAGAGGTTGGTTCTACTCCTCTGCCCACTTCTGACTTGCTCTGCTAGTTCCAGTGAAGGCCAGCACACTCTTGCTTCCTACAACAATAGTCTAAAAGAAGAGCTTTTCTCCCTGTCCAAACTACTCCTAAATCATAAGCCTTGCCATGGGTAATTCTGCCCCTAACGGGATGCAAAGAGTTCCTCAAAGAGGCACAGCCTAAGGATGGGAGCTGGCTGACTGCAGACAGCCAGCCAACGATACAATGCCAAGCAGCAAACACAGCAACCCTAGCCCTTTCCCTGTGCCTCAGGACACAGACGGTTGGACCCAGTTAATTGAAATATAAGCTTCAGGCAAAAGGATTTATCCAAACACCAAGAAAATAGTGGGAGGATGCTAACAGCATGCAAATAGATGAGATGGGAGCCCTTTAAGACAATCATTCAAATTGGGCAGCCCAGGTGCAGACAGCACTCACTCTAGCACACCTCCCTCTGTTCCGAACTCCTTCTTTACTTCCTCCTGGCTCTCTCCTCCATCATCCTAAGGTACCTGGACAGGCCAGATTTGCTCTAACAAAAGTGGCCTCAGCCCCAAGGAGCCTGCAGGAGGAACATAGCTGATTTCACCTCTTTAACCCTAAAGTAGGAAAACAGCCCAAAGCTGACTCCAGCGTTCCCTGGGGAGGATCCCAGAGCTTTATCTCCAGAGTTGCAAGACCTCTAGGAACCTCTGCACAAGTGAGATAAACCCCCATGCCCAAGAGGAAACCTACTTATCTCCCAACAAAGCATCTTTGCAAATTTCTTTTTTTTTTTTTTTTTTTTGCTTCTCAGGGAAGGGAGTACAGTATTTTTAAAAATAGCTGCAATAACTGTAATAACAACCCTCATCAGCTGATGCCCACATTCTGGCCAGTGTCTCAGGGAAGGAGGTATGGGGGCTTGCTGGGTGGGATTGTGTTGAGACTGAGGGTGACGCGTGTGCAGGGGTGGGCGGCTTCTCTGAGGGTCCTGAGAAACCATGTCTGGTTTGAGAGATACAGCCAGCCACCTCTCTTCATACAGAATAAACAAATGATTAACTATCTCATTAGCAACTATGCGGGAAGACACACAACTCACGTCCCCGCGGGAGGTGCAGCCGAGAGATTTATATTATTTAACAATAAAAGCAAAACAAACGTGGCCTTCTACCCGCTGTCTGCCTGCATGGGGCCTCTAGCACAGAGAGCAGGGCAGTGGCACCTGGCCAGGACGAGGATTCCTTCCGCTCGGAAGGAGGGAGCAGGTGCTGGACTACCTTCCTGGCATTTCAGGACTGGGGTCAAGGTGGGAGCAGGGGTGAGGTGGTGTTGGAATGGAAGCAGGGAGAGAGGAAACAAGATTGCTCAGAAAGGCAACACAATTTACTCGGGAACTACGTGTGGGCATTCACTTCCTGAGAAAGAAAAGAGAACTCGAAATCAAGAGGCTCCGATTCTAGCCATGGTGCTGACCTTACCTAGATATGTGATGTTGGGCAAATTCTGCCTTGGTTTACTACACCTGTAAAATGAGGAAGTGGTTTTTTGTTTGTTTGTTTGTTTGTTTTTTAAGTACTACGATAACACTAGTTATGTGACCACAAGCAATTAATTTCTCTTCTGAGGACATAAAATGGGTATTCCAATTACATTTACCTCTTAGGATTGAAACAGTTAAATCCTGAAGAGCACTAAACAATGCCTGGCACAGAGGAGGAGGCACACAAAGTGCCCTGGCTGTGACCGCGTTTATCCTTTTTCCTCACCAATGACCTCGTTTTGAACAGAAAACCTAGATTTATATTTCGAAGAATTCCTGTTATGAATTCTTGCTCTTACCTCCAAGCTTTTCTCTACTTTTTCCTCCTATCCCAAAGAAAGAAATACATCATTTTTTTTTCTAAGATATAATTCCCTTCTTCCTTTCTCTTGGGTGTTGATCCAAAAATCAACTCTTCTGTTTGCTGTCTTCAGATTCTTCTATTCCACTGGCCCCGGGTCCCCTCCTCCTGCAAACGTGTTCAAGCCTCCACTCATCATACAAACAACCTCTGTCAATCACAGCTCCCCCCCACCCCCAAACCAGCATCCCTCCTCTTCCTTTTCCCTCTGAAGAAAGTAATCTCTGTTCCTCGAATCTACTTTACCGCTCCATTCACTGTTCTAGCTTTCATCCCTCATCACTCTACTGGCAGCAAAAGGCAGCAAGCACATCCAGCTTGTCAAGTCTATCCCAGGACCTCTCTCCAGGCTGCAGTGTGAGTTCTCGGTGGTGTGTGGCATTGCCGACAACTCCCTGCTGAAATCCTCCCTTCTCTTCTCCTGGATGCCGCTCTGCCCTTGTTCTCCTCCCTCTTCCTTGTCTATTTTCCCTCTGCCTCTTGCACTACTTCCTCATCCTGGTTCTTAAATGCTGTCCCCCAGGGATGGCCTTGGTGCCCTTCTCTTCTGACATGAACCAAGTGCCAAAGGCCCTGAGTAAGGTCACACCTAGAGATATGCTAAGGCTAATGGCTTGGGGCAATTTTATTTGGCTGACAGAGTATTTTCCAAAGGCCTGTGTCTGGGCAGGTGTTAGACTGGCTGCAATAAAACCGGCTTAACACCTGTTGTCTTACATCAGGCCATTTCAGACATTATGTCATCTCTCCACCTTGGTGGATATTTGAGTGGGTGAGCCTTATGACCAGGTTTGTCTGGGACTGTCGCACCCAACTACATTGGAGCAAGCACCATCTCTAGTGCTTATGAGACCCCAAACTTTATTTCTGCCATATATTTCTCTTTTGAGCTCAAAAACAAATTTCCAGGCTGTGTCATGGACACCTCTACCTGGATGCCCTAAGAAGTCTCAAGTGCATGCAAATTTTCTTTCTGTAATACCTTGTCCATTTTGGCAAACATCACTACCCACTCTTGTGTGCAAACAGAAACCTCAGGCTCGCTCTTCACTCCCAACTAATGTTCCTGCTCCCTGACTTCTAGTGAGCTATCAGGTCCTGTCGATTTTATCTGCAAAATATCAAAAGAATCTCTCCCTGTCCACCTTGTCTCTGTCCAGTAGACCCATCACCTCTCATCTCTTCTATCAAGTCCACCATCAACACTCTCCACCAGAAAGTTCTTTCTCAAAATAGATCTGTTTTCAAAATTACTTTATCCTCCACATGCTTTCTACATCTCAAAACCTGTCCTCTCCTTCACATGCATCCCAAGTAAAAATTTTCAATGGTTTCTCATTGGTTAATGTGTACGTGAAAATCACCTGAGGAACCTGTTAAAATGCATATTCCCAGGTCTCTGCCCTCAACAATCTAAGGCAATTGTTCTCAGTGAGTGTAGGAGACTATATTTTTAACAAGCACCTTGGAGGGTTTTAATGCCAGTTCTCCATAAATCATACTTTTAGAAACTCTTAACAGAAACCACATGCCAGTTAAGAACCCAGATTTTGAAATCAGGCTACCTGAAGGTTGAATTCCAACTCTTCCACAGCGATCTGTGCCTTTCAGCATGATGCTTTACTCTCCATGCCTTGGTTTCTTCATCGAATGTATAAAGGTAATAAAAACAATAACATCTGTGTCTTGAATGCTTATCACATGCCAGGCGCCATGCTACACACTTTAAATGCAGAGACTCTTGCAATCATCCTAACAAACATATGAAATAGATGCTACTATTTACACCATTTCCCAAACAAGGAAACTGAGGCACAGAGAGGACAGGTAACTTGCCTAGGGTCATAGGGCTAACCAGTTGCAGAGCTGGGTTTTTTAATTTTTTTTTAATTTACTTATTTTTTAACGTCTATAGCACCTGGTCTTCCTTGGTGGTCTCCCATCCAAGTACTAACCAGGCCCGACCCTGCTTAGCTTCCAAGATCAGACGAGATCGGGCACATTTAGAGTGGCATGGCCATAGACCAGAGCTAGGTTTTAAATGCAGGCAGTTTGGATCTAGAATGTGTGCTCAGAGCCATCAACCACAAGGTTGTCATGGTATATGACATAACATACAGGAAACACTTAGCATGCTGCCTTGCACACAGTAAGAGCTAAATGAATGACAGCCATTATTCCTGTGGTGGTTATTAGTGTAGGTACTATTGTTACAGAATCAACTCTATACGCCCCAGTTTGAGAGGCAGCAGTCTTATGGTTAATCACGTTCTACCATGCTGCTTTGTCCAATAGGACAGTCATAAGCCACATGTGCCTATTTAAATTTAAACATAATAAGCAAAATTAAATCAAATGTAAAACTCAGTTCCTCAGTCATACTAGCCACATTTTAAGGGTGTGACAGCCACATGTGGTTAGTGACTACTAGAGTGGAAGTGCAGAGTTAGGACATGTCCACTGTGACAGAAAGTTTCGATGGACAGCACTGCTCTAGAAGTAGACCACTGGAATAAAATCATGACTCTGCTGGTTCTGAGGGTTCTTTGGCATGACAATTTGCTGCCCTGTGCCTCAGTTTCCTCATCTGTAAAACAAGAATAATAATAGTACCCACCTCATATGGCTGCTTTGAGGAATATGTGAGTTAATATAATGTATTTGGAATACAATTAATATACCCTGGCATACAGTAGGTAATATATAAGTGCTTGTGTTTATTATTATGGGGGTTTAGTATCATTATTAGTATGATCATTTATACTTGGGCCACCTGGCACAACAAGCATTGACATTTAAATTTCTGTATCTTGTCTATATCTGAGATGCCCTCCTCTCTCAACTTCTACTTCCTACTCACCTGACAAACTTACATTTCCTCCAAAGCTTAGTCAACTCATGATTTTCTCTCAATAGCTGTCCCCAAAGCAATCTTACCTCTGGCACAATTCCTTGTTTCTCAAGCCTGCAAAGTCTGCTGTCTCTCCACTCCATGACCCTGAATTCCAATTTCTCTAGGTTCTTATTTCTGGCACGCTCCTTTGAAATTCCCCTGAAGAGCTACAATTCTCCTTGGAAATGAGAATAGGCCCCCGTTTGGGGAACGAACTACTGTTATGTCAGCAGGTGGAGGCTTGCAAACCCTTTCATTTTGAAATTTATCCAGAAAGAGAAGCAAATGTGACGTCGTGCCTTAGGCACGTGTCCATCACAAACCTCTGGGCGCCGGTGTTTGTGACCTTCGGAAAAAGTCACACTGGCTGAAATGTCTCCATATTATTCTTTGCTCAGCAATAAATTATTCTGAGCAGAGATAAAATTTTTTCCTTGAGTAATTTCTTCATCAGCTGAGCTGGGAAGGCCAGGAGTTTGGGACTTGGAGGGGAATAAAAGGTGAACATGGTTTTGTTTTCACACAACATCTGCTGCTCTAAGTGCATCCTAGAGAAATAGTGAACTTATTCAAAAAGATGAAATTTTCCAAACTTTAGAAGAGAGGGTTTGATGTGATTGTAGGGGACTAAGCCAGAGCGATGTGAGAGAC
>NW_006494609.1:5679726-5705303 GCF_000325575.1 Pteropus alecto | reverse complement strand
GACGTAGATTCCCCACATGTGAAAGGAGGAGAAATAATGCACACTTCTCATAAGGCCCGTAGACCCTCAACCAGTGACAGCTGGTACTGTTATTTGTACTATTACTACTTTCGAAACTTTCCAAGAAAATCACATAAAATTTTAAAGGAATCAAGAAAGTGGAGACCAAATAAAAATGCATTCCTGTGATATTAAGACTGAGATTTACTGGGCCACAGGTAAGTGAACATGGGTCTCCCAAGTAACTATAACTCAGCAAGATTTCACACAAATCTATCTGCAAAGTCCACTTAATAATATGTGGGGTTCTACAAAATCCTCTATTAAGTCAAGTTTCCATGCGGACAACCAGAAACAGCTGGAGGCTGTAGCCAGACACAAGTCCCTCTCTTCTGGTTATTTCCAGACAACAAACAGGCCCAGGTCTCTTACATTCGAGTGACGCTGTCAATCAACCCTGTTTTCCTCCGTCCTCACCATCTGTCCTCCTCTTGGTCACAGCTGCTTTGAGGGGGCAGTGGTCTTTGCCTTTCCTTTACTTCGTGTTCATTCACAGACGGCTGGTCGCGGCCTCCACGCTCTACTCCATCGACATGGCTCTCACCACAGCCACCAGTGACCGCCTTGTTATTCATCCTGGCTGTCCTCACATCTCGACCACTGAGTGGCTCGCCTGGGTCAGGGCTTCAGGGACAAACAAAATCCTAGGAATAACCCTTGTTCTTGTCTGACCCCTGTCCCTTTGAGCATGGGCAGAATCTGTGACCCAGAAGAGATACTGCCATCATGATCATGTTATGTTAGATGATGTTTTGGGTCCAATTGTGTTTCCCCAATTCATATGTTGACGTCTTAACCCCCAGTATCTCAAAATCTGACTTTATTTGGAAATAAGGTTGTCACAGACGGCATTAATTATGCTGAGCTCTTTTGAGTGGGCCCAAATCCATGATGACTGGTGTCTTTATGAAAAGGAGGAATTTGGACACAGGCCTGCATATAGGGACAAAACCGTGTGAACATCCTGATGGCATCTACGAGCAAAGGAGAAAGAAAGGTCCGGAACAGAACCTTGCCTCAAAGCCCTCAGAAGGAGCCACCCCTGCTGATACCTTGATTTTAGACAACTAGGCTTCAGAACTGTGAAACGATAAAATTTTGTTATTTAAAGCCACAACATTGCTCGAAGAAGAATTCAGATTCCAACTCTCAGATCTCTTCCTCGAGGGTCTTGTGAATTCTGGGCTCTTGGCCACGGACTGCAAGGCCCTAAGTCTGCTCCACGCCTTCCTGCCTCAGTTTCCCCAACTGGTCAGACTTAGCACTGCTACTTGAAGTCAGGAAATGACAAGAGACTTGAAGTGGGATGTATTAGCAGTTTCGCTGAACTTCTCTTTTTAACGTGAGGCCCAACAGCTTTCCCAGGCTCCCAAACTCCCTGTTTCCCTCTGGTCTCCCTACCTGTCTTAAAGAAACGGTTTCCTTCCCCATGTGCATGTTCACCATTTTCAGCACTCCACACGACTGAGGGTTTTTGTTTTTTTTTCCACCATTGGGGTCACAGGGTCAGGGATGCTTGATACCTCTCAGAGGCACATCTTGGCAGCCAGCAACGGGACAGCAATTTGCAAAGTCCCTTCAGAAAAATGGAGACAGCACTGCAGGCGCACATGGAGGAGAGAGGAGCCGACATGTCAAAACAAGAAAACCCTGATCGCAGCTTTCGAAGATGGGTCTGGCAAACTGCAAACACGCCAAGAAGCAGCCTTGTAGATGAGCTGCTAGAATTCCCATCTGGAAATTCCATAGGGTGAGTCAAATTGACTGGTGCTCTGAATATGACAACCTTACGATGTAACTTCCAGAAACAAACTCCTTTCATATAACTTCTTCCCCAAGTTCCAAACTCAGCTCTCCTCCTGGAGGTCTCATGAGTTCCTCAAACTCATCACATCCAGGATGAATGTCTCATCTCTTCCTCCCCCACGATGGCAGCACCACTCTCTCTGGACACTCATGGCAGAATCCTGGCTGTAGAAAGAATATAGCCTTGGGTTCAAATCCCAGCTCTGCCCCTTACTGGCTTACTGACCATAGAGACGGTGAGCTTCATCTGCAAAGTGGACATAATAATAACACCAATCTCCAAAATATATGGCAAGAAAACAATGGAAACCCACGGAAAGGAGAAACTCCATGTAATGCGTGTAGCTCAATAACTGCCTATAGAAAGCATGCAATGAGAAGGAAGATCAAATATTGCTGCTATTACTGTTATTATTTTCTAATGTATAAAATAGTCAACCAGATAATTTCTAAAGCCCATGAGGTCTACAATGAAAATTTCTCAGATGGTTCTCCCCTGCTTACCATATTAAAACAAACATACCCCTATATACATTCTTTCTCTCCCCTTTGTCTTTACTCATGCTGTTCCCTTGCCCATACGATTTACACTTATTTCTGTCTAAATTCCATCAATTTTCTAAGGCTCAACTGAAGTGTCACATCATCACTGGAACCGTCCCCATACCTCAACCAGAAGTAATCTCACTCATCCCTAAACACCTATGGTAGCACCTTTAGGGAATATTGCACTGTTTATGGTGTAGGTTTTCGAGGGCACTCATCTTCCTTGCTGGTTAGATTTAAGCTTCTTGAGGTCAAGTGCCGAATCCGATTAACCTAATTTTCCATTAGCGCCAATCAAATTCCCTGGGTCTAGGAGGAGTCCATAAACATTATCTGAATGAATGACTAAATGAATGTAGAAAATCCTGCGTACCCTCTGGGTAATAAAGAACTACCATCCAGGAGAAGTGCACACGCTGCCTTGCTGATCTGTTCAGTGTTTTCTAAATACATCAAATCAGAACTTAAGGTGAATATGTCAGTTACCTATTTTAAAATAACAATTCATTGAGTATAAGTTCAGTAAAAATCTAAAAACCTTTTTAAAATTAGAAAAGAGGGGAGTTGAGCACAAAGGCAAGAAAGTGAAGCAGACACTAACAGCACTGAACCTACAAGTCCCAGAACTCTCCTTGGTGAACCTGAACTCTAAGCACCCAGAAGAAACAACAACAATGAATCAGCTCCCCAAAGTTGCAATCCATCTCTACAAGGTCAGTACCAAGCAAGCACAAGCTTTGGCAATCTGGTCAAAGTTAATGGATTAGGACTTATTTCTTTATCGCTCCAGATGGGTTAGTAGAGAATTGTTTCCACCACAGTGCCCCTACCTCTCTGCACACGAGCTATCTACTGCACGGGAATGAAAGTCTTGAAGCTGGCATGGCAGGGCGAGTGGCACACGGGCTGAGCTGGGGTCTCACTCACCATGAGGATCTTAAGATGAGTCTGAGATGTTGCTTTGTTTTTTGGCTATATATCTGAGGATACAAGACGAGTAAAGGAACAGTGTTCTGACAAGAGCACTAGACTAGGAGTCATGAGACTCAGTGCCGGCTTTGCCCCTAGATAGCTGATTTTATGAAAGTCACTTAGCTTGAGTTTTACTTTTCTCAACTGTAAAATGAAAGGTTTGGGCTAGATTGGTGGAAGCACTTGGCAATGGTGGTGCCATAGGTATACTTCTATAAATACCAATACCCAGGGCTCATCCCCAGAAATGGACCAGTTTGTGCAGGATGAGCCCCAGGCATCAGTGATTTTAGTAAAAGGCGGAAGATTTATGCAATCTGAAGAGAAACCAGAGTACTGGGCATTTGTGATTTTAAAGGTGAGAACCGCTGGGCTAGAGAATCATCCCGTTTAGTTCTAAACCTCTTTGATTCTATAGGAATCTTTCTAAAAACCAAGAAGCTTCCTTTTTCATCATGTGGGATAAATCTGAGAGAAGAATCTATGTGATTCTATGTGATTCTTCTCTCATATTTATCCCACATGATGAAAAATCACAAGTGATCTATGTGATTAGAAATATTAACATATTTTTCATCTCACAGTGGTCTATAAACCTGTATCCTTCACAAGAAAATATCTCCAGAATGTTGCGCCCATGCCTCTGTCCCTGGCCATCCCAACTAGACCCTACTTAAATAGGGTTGAGCCAGGAGAATGGAGCAGAAGTTGACACCAACGAATAGAAGTCTTTTTGTGTGTCTGAGCTGTTCCTAATGCCAAGGGCAGATACTAATCATACCGAGTTACTGTCTTAGGGAGAATCTACTTTCCAATTCTTTTTCCCTTTCAATTTCATGTTCAAGAGATACATTATCAAATGGAGTTTCTTTATGGTGTGAATTCATCATGTTCATTAGCAAGTTTTGCCAGCTAGAATAGGATTTGTATCTCTACTACAAAGAAGAAAACTGAGGCACTAACGGTGGCTAGCAAGATTTAATAGTAGTTATTAGGGTGGCTTTTGGTTTGGCCTTGGGCATAGAGTCAGGTCTGGGAATATAGGTTTATGAGTGGCGTTAGTATGATGGTTAATTTTATGTGTCAACTTGACTGGGTCATATGGTATCCAGATATTTGCTCAAACATCATTCTGGGTATTTCTGTGAGGGAAATTTTGGATGAGAATAACATTTAAATCGGTAGACTAAATAAAGCAAATGGGGTTCCCTAAATGAGTGGGCCTCATCCAATCAGTTGAAGGACTGACTAAAACAAAGAGGGTGACCCTCCCTTAAGTAAGAGAAAACACTTCCTGCCTGATGGCCGTTGAACTAGGACATCAGCTTTTTTGCCCATCTACAGACTAACCGAAACATCGACTTTTCCTGGTTATCGAGCCTGCTGGCCTTCAGGCCAGAACGGCACCATCAGCTGTCCTGCACCTCAGGCCTTCGGACTCAGACTGGAAGTGCACCATCCATTCTCCCAGGTCTCCAGCTTGCTAACTCGCCCAGTGATCTGGGACTTACGAGCCTCCATAATCACATGAGCCAATTCCTTATTCGTTTCTTCTCTATACATCCTATTGGTTCTGTTTCTCTGGAGAACCTTGACAAATGTAGTTGCAATAGAGTTGGGGTTACCATGCGGCAAAGGGTTGGGGTTGGGTTGAAAGTTAATGAGGAAGACATCTTTTCCTAATGTTATTATTGCTGATGTGACCTTGAAAAAGAGAACAGAAACTGAGTGACAACTGAGTACAAAGTGCTATTCTTGACTCTCTTATTTATATTACGATAATGGTAATAATTGTTCATAAACTCAACTGTGTGTCATATGCTATATTAGTTGTTTTGACTATTACCTCACTTAATTCTCTTAAAATCTCTCAAATAGATATTAGTGCATATTTTTAACACGATAAGATGAGATAAATGGAGGATGTGATATTTGAACTGAATTCTTTCAGACTCCAAAGCTATTTTGAGCCAAAGCACTGGCTGGGGTGGTGAAGACTTGGTGACAAGTAACCATGAGGAACAATCTTTCCTTAGTGGAGGGTCAGGAAATGCCCCTGACTAGCAGGTAGAGCTGGGAAGAGGAAGATGTATTATGGTTCCTTCAGGGCAGCGGTGACACCTGTGTTCTTGGCCTGGGCTCTGATTTATAACTCCCTTCCCTGAGCAAAGCTGGTGGCCTGCTTTTTTTCCAGGGGTGTCCCTGTCCTCCCTTAGCCTAAGCAAAATGCAGCCTCCCCATCCTCAGTGAATCATTCCCCTCCTTCAGAGCAGCCCCTTCTGAGGTCTACCCAAAGATGCAATTTCTTTCATATTTTTCTCCTCTTTCAGCAGCCTACTTCCAGAGACACATAAATGCCAGATTCATTATATCACTCTCAGGTAGAAGAAACCTGTGTTAAAGGGGCTTCGATCAATTTCTTAAATAAACCCAGCAAAATACTGCACTTACTCAGAGCTTTCTGTTCCCTAATGTTGTCAGGCTGTCTTCTTCGACTGGCCCCTCCCGATTCACCAAGGAACCCAGCATCTCCCTTCTCTTGCCTTCCATGGTTTGTCTCAGAACAAGCCGTCTTAGAATTTGAATGGGTCCAAATTTTATCAGCAGATGTTTAACTCTCATGAGGGAAAAGACATGTTGCTCAATTCCTATTTCCCTGCCGGGGAGGTTGAGAAGAAGAAGAAAGTAAGAGAACTTAAATCAGGTGAATCTAGAGAAAAGAGCTGCAGCTCTCATCTCTGGGCAAGGCTTCATGGAGGCATTTCTGCCTCCCTACAAAATCCCTGGATGCGTCCTTCCCTTGTCCTTGGCCCTTCTGCTTTTCCCTCTCCCCCTCAATCCTTTCGTCCCTGGTGCTTTTAAAAACAGTTTTCTCCTCCCAGGCTGACTCGCCTTCTGAAGTAGTTAGGTAGCTGTGAGGTCTTACAAAAAGCAGCAGGCTTGGGGGTTAAAAAATTGTGTTCAACTCCCAGCTGTGTCCCTAGATGGTCAGGCAAGATTTTAAGCCCTCTGGGCCTCAGTTCCATGGTCTATAACCTGTGTGTGGCAATGGCATTGTCTTTGGCGCACAAAGTTCCTACTATCGGGATATTGCATGAAGCTGGAACTCACATGCCTCTGGAAGGAGCCAAATGGAAGCGTCTGGAACAACAGCAAAGCTGTAGGATCTTTGGGGGAACAGTGCTTGGAGCACCCTCTAAGGGCCCCCACAGCCCTTCTCCAAGTCTACTCCTGTCCCTGTTCCAATTTCCTTTCTGCTTCCTCTCCAGCCTGGCCTTTGAAGACACATTTCACTTGAGAAAAATAAATGTGCTGTCTGGGAAATGAGACGAAGCAGACAGGCCCTTGTGCTCCCCAGGATGGTCCTCTTGGCCCTTAGACCAAGTGAACCCCGGCTCCCAGCTGCCCTTGACCTATGACTTCACTTCTTGAAACAGCACAGGAAGTGCCACTTCTGGAGCTGCCAGGAATCAGGAGCCCAGGCCACTCACGTGATGTATATTTATAACTTCTTGGGCCCTGACTGCAGGCCAAATGTTACATTCACAGCTAATTTCCTATTAATTAGGTGCTGCAGATCCTCAGCTAAATGAGTAACTAGCCAGACAGGAGCCCTGAAGTTCAAAAATGCCACAGACTATGGTGCAAATAGAAGCTAGACAGAGGAGGAGGGGCTGGGAGCCAAGATGGGAAATGGGGGAGGGGGAGAAAACATACCATTCTGAGGGTCCTTTCTGCGATAATGAAAGTATTGCTCGTCGACTTTATAAAGCCCTTAGTAGACTGCTTGGCTGACAACGTTTCTCATACTTGCCTCTCAGGGTAAGATGACACTGAAGGAATGCGAGAGGTAGAATGGGGCTCTGCAGGCCTCTGAAGTGGTCCCTGGACCTTTACATCAGCATCACCTGGTCCAATCTGAATCACTCAGGGTGGAATCTAGGCAGCTGCACATTTAACACCCCTCCCCCTGCATCCCAACAGATACTAGAGTTTGAAGAACTTTGGCCCAGAGTAACCAGGGTTTCTGGGCCATACTACAAGGTCCAAAGGGCCTCAGCTAAACTTTCCAAAGATTCCTAAAACTCTTTACCATTTACCAAGTACCTGCCACGCACTCTCTCCTCTCTTTAATCCTCACCACCTAGTATGAGGCTACTGTTTCCTACAACTGAGACTTTCAAAAAGTAAGTAGCTTGGCTAAGTCAAAGGCCGGGGAAGTGGCATAAGGAGGCTGGCTCATCCTAGGCACACAGGCTAATGGGTCTATTTGCTAAAGCTTCTTCCAGTCCCGCCAAGTGATGAGACTCTTGAGAGACTTCTGAGTCTGCCAATTAGTAGATCCAGTTCTAGGAAGCTGGAGATGATCAGAGAAGCCAGGGACACGAGACAGCCAACAATCGAGGGATCAGCTTATACATGACAGGATTCCAGAGTGCTAAGAACACAGCTTTCTAATCTAGACTCTACTCCACTTTCTCTCTTAAAAACTTTGGGCAAAGCAGTTTATTTCTCTGTGCCTCGGTTTTCCTATTTTATAATGGTGATAACAGCAGTGAGAACCTCATCATATTGTTGGGAGGACTGGAACAGCATGGACTTTGTAGGTCCTTCATATTCTAGGCTCATCTACTGAATCAACCACAGTGATTCAATCCCCACCGATTCTAGCTGTCTCATCCTGCTTCTCCCCAAAGGTAACACCTGAATCATCAACCCAGATATGTTGTTTTTGCTCTGGGGATGTCTCAGATTACAAAGACTGATTCCTTGATAAATGCTCTTTAGGAAATTTCCTCTTGCACTATGAATGTCTTTCCATAAATAATTAAACTAAACTGGTTACTGAAAGAAATGATCAAAACCCGTCATGTGAGGATGATGGGAACACTGTTCCAACAGTCTGTCCAGGCACTTCCTGAATTTCTTTAGGGCCACGAGGATGAAGGGTAAAGCACAGACCCTACTGTTGAAAAGCTTTCACACTGGAGATGGAAAGGGAAAAGGCCCAGGGTCCAGGGGAAAATATCGGACCCAAATTTATAACAGAACAGACATGAAGACTGACGAGGAAAAAAGACATCTGGGTAGACTTTCCTAGGGAGTGTCCCCGGCAGCACAGATACGATGACAACATGGTAGCAAAACAACTAGATGGTAGCAAAAATTCAGGAGTTAAAAGGTGAGAAAAGAGAGCTCCATCCCCTACAGCGTGGCACAGGATCCCCTCTTCCAAAGAGGGGCCTTTAGCTCTGTTCAAGAGCCCCATGGATGCATTTCTCTTTGAACTTAGACTATGAATCACCTATCCTGGAGTTCACTTAGGATGCTCCCGACTCCCTATCATGAAGCTTTTGTATTTGCTCATTCATGTATTTGTGCCCCTAGGGAGGAAATATTTCCTTAAGCAGAAACCTTCCTCTCACTGCTAGTCTCCCTATTTCTCCAACAATAATACAGTAAAACCTTGTTAAAAGGCCCTAACTGGACTGCTCTAATGAAGTAGGCATTAAAGGACACTGAAGAATAAATGCAGACTTACTACTGCCTAGCACCGAAAATGACCATGTGGAGGCAGGGAGCAAGCAAGGAGTCTTAGCAAACCTATAAACGTTTGTACCAAGAGATAAGAATCAGCTGTAACTAGGCTGCTAGGCTAGCAGTTTGTCGGCTTTTAGTTTTAATTAACAAACTTTTCCTTCTGGGCCCCTTAATTCAAGACGACTCTGCTCAAACTTTCCAAACGATGTGTATTTGTGTTTGGTGCGGGGCAGAGTGGGACGACATAAAGAGTCCCTAGTAGGCTACGAGCCTGGGAGATTTGTTTACCCCACTCTAAATGTGAGCTTCGGTCATAGATTTCAGAAGGAGAAAACAGGCCAGAGACTAAAATGAACAGTCAGCTGTGGCGTCTGAATGTATCTGTAGCCCACGTATTATTTCCCCCGAACGGCCCAAGTCTTCCCTTCCTGTCCTCCATTTCCACATAAATGTGATCGGGGAAGAATTCGCCTTTTGCATTTGTAGAGATCAACATTTCAGAGTAGCTATTTTGTCACATTTCAAGAGGAAAAGGCTAATTAAGCTAAACCAAACCTACCCTGTCTCCACCCCTAAAAGACAGAAATCTGCTAACACAGTTCAGAGCC
This sequence comes from Pteropus alecto, assembly GCF_000325575.1. Classification (NCBI taxonomy): domain Eukaryota; kingdom Metazoa; phylum Chordata; class Mammalia; order Chiroptera; family Pteropodidae; genus Pteropus; species Pteropus alecto. The sequence continues at coordinate 5,695,770 of NW_006494609.1, read as the reverse complement.
GCTAGCTCCACAATTATTCCACTTGGGAACAGTTCACTTTTTAATCTCATGCTTCCAAGTTCGGGTAGGCGCCTTGTGATTTTTTTTTTAAGATGACACCTTTGCAATAACTACCAGAGGCATTTTTCTGTCAACATCTTTGTTGGAGAAGATTAACTCTGAGTTTTTAGATGTTGGACCCCACAGTTAAAATCCTGGAGCTCAAATGCCATTGGCTTTTCACAGACCTTTTCCAGTCATTGAAAATATTGATCAGTTTCCCCACCCCTAACCCTCCCTTCCTCCTGACTTCTGCAAGTCTTAATAACCCCACTTAACAGAATAAAAGAGGCAGAGCTACTTCTCAATAGTCTTAGTGCATCTAGCACTGTACTGGTCACATGACTTGTACTAGATAAATTGGTGTTGATTGATTTCTTGATTGACTGACCCACATCCAAAGGGAAAGTCATAGCTCTCTGGTGTGTTGAATCTCTTTCCCAGGGCTGGGGGTGGGAGAGACAATGAATCTACTAGAAAGCTTTCTCTCAATTAATACTACCGTCCCTAAAATATTAGGTCTATCTCCCTAACAGTTGATTCAAAACTCTTGTATTGAAGTGTTTAGAGTATACTTATTCATTTAACAACTTCTGTGAGAAACTATTATATGCCAGCAAGAGGGAATAGTCAAAATGACAAAACACACAATTCAGAGGAAGCACTACACATTCTCCCAGATAATCAGAGGAAGCACTACACATTCTCCCAGATAACTCCAAGAATAGATATAAAACTGCAGTGATAATAAGCATTCTGAAGTGCCACAAGGGCCTTCAAAAGGGGACCTGGACGCCAGTCCAGGGAGGATTACCTGGGAAAGTCCCAGCTGAGCCAAGACCTGGAGGACGAGAAGAGGTCACCTCTGGGAAAAGGGAGGAGTTGGGGCAACGGCCTTGGCTGAAAGACCTTCCCTTTCAGACAAACACTCTTCCATCCTCCAGTGACCCAAAGGCAAGGCCTCTTGTTTACCCCAGATCTGGAAGCTAAGGCTTACCTTCTATAAGCCAACTAACAAATGGAACGCCCAGAACCCAGCCCCAACATCCAAGCCCCATTGCAATTCTGCATGGGATTAACATGCCACAGGAAAAACATCTGGTGTTTGTTACTGTTTTATGGTTAGAAACTGCATGACTGTAGAAAACAACTTTGCCAGAAAGGTTCAAATTATCTGATATCCAGAGAAGACCACTAAAAAATGTTTGTTTTTCCTTAGAGAATTTTTCCTAGGGGTGGATATAGATACTTTTAAAAACCAAGATCACACTTTATAGAAATATCCTGTACTTTTTTATACTTAAATATGTCTATATCTACCTAATTTATCTATTAACTATACTCATGTTATTGAATATTAAAAAACATGGTTTATAATGGCTGAAAATATTCCTAATATTCCAGATTAGTCATCATAATTTAACTATTTATGTCCTTGTTGGGCCAGTAGGATATTTTTAACTGGTAACTATTTTGAATGATGCAGTAATAATTCTGACATCTAAAATGTGATCACATTTCCTAAGGAAAATACTTAAAGATGGGATCGCTGGATCCACATGCCGCGCTCACCTTTCCACCTCCCATCATCAGCCATGCACAGTGCATCTTTGCCCATGGAGGAAAAGGATGCTCTCTCCCGATGCTTCCACTCGCCATCACCAGGATCCACTTTCAAGGACCCATTTGGAAGGTCCTGAGATAAGACCTAGGAGTGCTGTCTACAGCACTGGACCACAGTCAATGTCACCAGAAGACATGAAAATTGAAAGACTGTCCTGGGGCTTCCTAGCACTTAAATTATCAATACTCTTCTAGCCAGCACAGGATGTTTCCATTACTGTTTTTCAGATCCACCAGGCATTCTTTAAATTGAGGTGAACCTTATGCATGATCTTGAAATCTCAGTTTTTAGGTGAGAATATTCATTTTTAATCTAGTTTCTAGCTCTTCCTTTGCCTACATATTATTCTTCCATCCTCACCCTGGAGCTGCCCATTTGTTCCCAAGTGCAACAATGACGGCAGCAGACGGTGAGCAGTGGAAGTGTTTTACCTGGAGGTAGAAATGATCACATTAGTTTCGTGGTGACCCAGATAAAGAAATGATGAAAAGGATAGATAAATTTTATTGCATCCCTCCCAATAACATCCTCTTAACTTTATTAATAATACTCTTTCAAAAGTTTGGCATTCCCATGTAAAGACATGAATCTCTAGTTGCAAACTGGTAGAAACTCTGCTTTCATATATTTTCTGTATAAATACTATGAGAATTTTACTGTTTCATAAAGCTTTTGTAATTCCCCAAAGTATGTGTAGGTTTTATAATTTCAAGCAATTTGAAAAGTCACTCATCAACCAAGCTAATCTATGAAAATATTGTTCATATACTCATCTGCTTTATCTCTCTGCTTAGATTCCAGGTCACCTTAGGGCAAATGATACCATTTCATCTTTCTTTTTTAGTCTCCTCTGCCCAGAAGCTTAAGTTGTGGTCTGCACACAACAGGTGCCCTTCCTACACCCCAAATTTTTGCAGTACAAAAGGAGAGATCCACTTCCTGGGTTCAGACACCTTTCCCTTCTCTCCAAGGAGTTTATATATTTCGACTAGAAACGTGGAAATGTGTTCTCCTTTCTCCTACCACCTCTGGAACTTACTCTGAAACTACTTACTTCTAAGGGCAGGATGGGAGCAGGGAACTCAGTGAGATTTGGCATCTCCGAATCCACCAACACGAATGAAATGATTATCCAGCCTTATTTTCCTAATGTAAGAAGGTCTCCAGAAATACAGCACAACTCAAATTTATAGGTGTGAGGACTTACTTAACTTTTCATTGAATGCTAAATATAAAAACACCTCCAAGCCCCACCCCACTAATATATCTCTGTGCACTTGCCCAGGCTTTTGCCCTTCGCAGTGAATGAAGTCACACTCACTCCAATCCATGTATGTATCATCAAAACAGGAAACTCTTTAACTAAAGGGAAACTCAGATTTAGGGTGAAAATTCTAAGCCTCCACTGCTTATATGTTCCTGTGGCAATCTAAAGAGGTATTTTCACAAATCCATTAATTCCACAAAATCTATTGAGCATCTCCTCTGGCCCAATCAGTCGTGTGCTGGTTGGTTGAGATGCCCACATTACTAAAACAAGTTCCAGCCTTCAAGGAGCTCATAGTCTATCTAGTCGTAGAGCTAGAGGCATAAATAAGCAATGATAATACAACGTGGCAAAGTAAAACAGTGAGGGGAGTGAGATGCCCCGGACATCAGGAACACAGGCTGAGAGCATGTGTCAAAGGTTCCACGAGGGGACATTGATGGTGTATCTTCCACAACTGGGGGAGCTGGTTAGGCAAATGTCAGCATGGGGCCACTGAGGGAGCACATTCTAGGCAGAGGAAAGGATATAGATAATGGTGCAGAGAAGCAGGGTGTGGTGTGTGTGGGTGGAGAAGAAAGATGGGGAGCAGTACAAGGCGAGGCTGGACAGGTGTGCAGGAGCCAGACATGGAGAGCCTTGTAGGCTAAGCTAAGAAATGTGGACAGCAGCCCACAGGCGATGGTATGCTGTGATGGTTTCAAGCAAGGGGCTGGCATGGTTGTCTCTGCATCTCAGGAGGACCACTGGGGGTGCTGCTGGGCAGGATGGTTTTGAGGTGACTGGTGGTAAGACCTGTTACTAGGCTGCAGCAGGAGCCCAGGTAAGAGATAATTTGAGCCTGATTCCTGACCAGTCCTTACTTCTCTGTATAAATAAGATCCTTGCCTTTAGTCTTCAAAGCACTTATCAGTCACCTAATAGAATTACTAGGCTCATACACGTTTGTATTGACCCAAATTACACTGATGAAAAGTTTCACACTTCTCAAGACCACAGGTGTCTCTGCAGTAAGCTAATCTGCAAAAGTTGCAACAGGACAGTTTCCCTACCAGCTCACTCGTCCTGCCCATGGCCAAGCGAAAGGATGTGACAGCTCCTGTCTGGATCTATGTGCCTCCTAGTGAGTGTAATTCAGCGCTGGAGCCAAAGCCGATGACATGCATTAGTTATTACTGTAAGACGGCAATTCGGTGATAAAATACAATATTGTCACTTTCAATATGTACTAAAAGTGATTTACCGAAGCTCATGGAGAACAACTTAGACGACTATCTGATTACAATACACAGGATAAATCACCCTCATTTGAGGGTTAAATTATCCTATATGACAACTCCAGATCAATTTGACTGTTAAAATCAGGGTCCCCCCTCCTCTCTTCAACTCATATTAAGTTTGTCCTAGTTTATACGGGTGAAAAATCAAAACAGTAGACAAATCCTCTCCATTTTATTCCAAACCAATTCCCCGCCATACATTCAGGGTCCAACCAAAGCCCCGGGTCCTCTGTGAAGTCATCTCTAAAAATACTAACCCACTCCACAGGGTATCAGCCTTCGTGGTAAATCTCTGTAGCCCAAATATAGCACTCTGTCAGGACAGTAGGGTCTAGAATGAATGTTTCCATGAGAGATAGTCCTCAAATATGGCTGCTGTGATGGTTAATTTTATGTGTCAACTTGATGGGGCTGAGGGATGCCAAGAGAGCTGGTAAAAAATTATTTCTAGGTGTGTTTATGAAGGTATTTTCAGAAGAGATTAGCATTTTACTCAGCAGACTGAGTAAAAAGAATCACCTTCACCAGTGTGGGTGGGTCTCATCCAATATATTGAAGGTTTGCGTACAGCAAAAAGATGGTGGAAGGAGAATTCTTCCCACTTGAGCTGAGACATTCAGCTTCTTTGCTGCTTTTATGCACACTTTTTAAACAGTATGTTCATAGACAAATTGCTGATCTTCACTGATTGTTCTGGACCACAAAATGGATCCTGTGATGTCTATCTTGCAAGGGGAGGACGGTAATGAACAGTAATAAAACTAAAGCTCCTGGCACACAGTAGGCACTTAATACATTGTGTTGGTGCTGCTGTTAGGATTGATATTATTAGGCTGAATTGCTGATTCTTGGTCCACCAGGTTGAAGCTGCCTATTTCACTAGGAAGAAAACACCCCACGAATTGCCAAAACTTTTTTGGTAGCCACCTTGCCTATTTAAAATGAAATAGTAGAAAGTAAATAGAAAAGTTTTCTAGGTGATCAGACAAATGTTATCAGTTCCAGCTCCAAAGGTCAAGACAGAACTCCATGCCCACTCTGCCCTCAGAGTCACATATGCAACAACTGGACGTCAACAAAAAGCATGAACTAAAAACTCACGGAGGTCACGTTCTACTGTGTTACATATTTTGCTGCCTCCCCTTAGCTTGACCCTAACATTCCCAGAGAAAGCACAGATCTGAAAAGGATAAGCGAGTTACCTCAGACACCGTAGAAGATGCCATTAGCGCATCTCCCAGATCCCTTTACCAGGCAGGTGCACCCATCCCCCAATTGCTGCTGGTGTTGGCTGCTAACCAGATCACACCTTCATTCTTCTCTGGAGGACTGTCATTAGTCAATGGGAACCACCTCACCTGAAGATGACTGGGAGGTTATATTCAAGGTCAATGATGACCAACTGATTTAGGGGAATAAAAGCTCAATACTCTTGCCTCAATATAGGACAAACACTGCAGTACAAACCATACTTTATAGTTCCCCCATGGGATCGTGCTGGGGCTAGGCTTCAGATAGATCACATTTTTGGTTAACTTCTTCCCCTGCCCTATCCTGTCTCCCTCACTTCCTTGTAGGTTTCTCCCAATAGCAATCCCTTCCTCAATCACATACACAAGAATCTTCATCTCAGTCTCTACTTCCAGGAAGACTGACTCGAGATGATCATTTTGATGCCTTCAAGAAAGAGTAGAAGAAAAAAATGCCTTCCGTACTCTTAAAACATTTCTTGTCCCCATATCAAAGATTCTGGTTTAAATAATAGTGGTCAAGCAAAGCAAATAAGAGTCTTCCTAAGACAACTTGAAAATTAGATAACCATAACAGGCCACTCTGCTGACTTCCCAACCTCACCACCACGCTGAAGGGTAACAGCCAACAGAGGAAATTGTTTCCAAATGAAACTACAGGGGATGCAGTTCAAGAGAAAGGGAAGGCCAAATTAATATTGGCTAATCATACCAGGAAACCACAGGCTTGGTCTGTGGAGTCTGCAGAATAGTGATTAAGAGCACAGACTCTGAAGTAAGACCATGTGGATTTAAACCCTCACTCTACCGCTGACCAGCTGGGTGATCGTGGGCAAGCTATTTAACATTTCTGACCTTAATTTCCCCATCTAAATATGAGGATAATAATGATACATCTTTCTACAGTATTGCTGTAAAGCGTGAACCAAATGTGCCCTGCAAATAGCAAGTGCCCAAGTACACACTAGCTATTATGTCGAGCCAAACACTCTGTGTATCAACCAGTATAGGCTAGTTCATGCAACAGGAAAAGCTTCCAAAATCACAGTGCTTCAATACACCAAAACGTATCTTTCCTCATACTACATACCCATTATATGTTGGCCAGGGGCAGAGGAATCAAACTGAACAGCCACCATCCTGGATATTAAGGTGGCTGTACCCGAAGTAACATATCAGCAATAAAATGCTCCAATCCAGAAGCTACAGACTTTATCCTGGGACATAGTCACATGGCCCAATCCAACAAGAGAGCCAGGAAGTGTTACCCTACTATGTTCCAAATTAGAAGAGAGCTATGTATCTACAATTGTCACTAATATTCTATGACACCATGCTCAAACTTTTCCACTGAAATCTCACAATCACCTTAGGATGTGGGGATTAGAATTAGCCCCATTTGAAAATTAAGAACTTGAGGAATATGGAGGTTAAGTAACCTGCTTAAAGCCACATCACTAGCGGTTATAAGGGTTATTTCCCACATAGAAGTGAAATCATAGATACATAGAGTCTCCAAGTTGGGAAAGGACATTTGAGGTTCATGAAATCTAACCTCTCATCCAATGTGGTAATCTCTTCTATAAGTAAATCACAGAAGTGTGAAAGCAGGTCATCCCTTAGAAAGAACAACCTGGCAGCCACCCTGTCCCCATGCTTAGACAGGGGAACCTCAGAGGCCACTGCTCTGGTGGACTTTGATTTTACACACACACACACAGCCTTATATGGGTTGCTTCAGGCCTATACCCTTCCAGGCACAGCCATGCATGGAAGTAATGTTTTAAACTATAAAATCCCACAAGGTGGGCACTAACAATGCACAAAATCATAACAAGGCCAGGCTTTACGTGAATTGTCTCACATCCTCAGAGTAACTTTGTAGGCAGGTCTTATTATCCCCATTTTACTGATCAAGATCCCGAGGTTAGAGATTGAATTCACTTCCCACAATGGCATGTCTAGTTGAGGTCAGAGCAGGAATTTCAACACACATGGCTCTGAGCCAACATCTGTGCTGCAGCAAGGAAGGGGTCCACTTAACCAGGACACCTCCATTTTTCTATGGTCTACTACTACTGCTCAAAAAATACTAAATCCAAAAAAAGGCATTAACGACAAGTGAATTTCAGTCACTCATTATAGATATGCTTAGTGTTATGAAGTAATGTGTTGAGAGAAAAACCTCCAAAAATCTGGGTGTCTCGACTAGAGCTGGGAGAAAAAAGCTGAAACTGATATTGATTAAATTGTATACTGAGGGCCAAGCGTGGGCTAGCTTTTACATAACATTATTTCATTTAATTTTCACAACTTTTTCCTGAGGTAGGTATTTCTATTATCCCCATTTACAGATTCAGAAACGTAGACTATACAAGATTAAGTTAATTATCCGAGGTCACGCAGGTAAGTGGGATAAGCTTTCTCTACCAAGATGCCTTTCCCAGAGCCAAGATCACTGACAAGAGGCACTCATGGCAGGAGGTCCTGAGTCCCCTTGTAGGAGTCTCCCCCATAATATCCCTCAAGACTGTGTCCAGTAGAGTTTTAATCATTTCAGAGTCAGGCCTCTTTTTCATTGTCCTTACAGAGAGGCCTCCAGAATTTCACATCTTTAAGGTTTTTCTTCACCAACTGAAGCCTCAAGACTTTTCCTTTGATGTGAATCCAATGTTCCAACTCAGCGCTCCTGACATCAGCTGCTTCCACCCACATATCTCCCCATATGCTGATACCCAACCAACACCATCTGTAGGGCCAGAGATGTTCTGGGTCCCTCTGCTCTGAATAAGAACCCTGACTAAGGACTGAAGGAACTTCAGGGCCATTGAAAAAGCCACTTTATGCTTCATAGTCTCATTAACCATTCCTTCCTGATCCTTCACACTGCTGAGAATAGGGTACACATCCTGATTGGTAAGGAGGAGAACAAGGAGGTGCCGGTCTTGAGGATGCTGCCTACCATGGAGAGAAAATACTGTCTGAAGGAGCTAGGATATAAATCATCACTGGAGAAGTTTCCAGTGAAGGGTGTTACCACCTTTCTCCAGGGTAAACCGAAGTTCTGTGGGGATCCACTAGTTCCCCGATTCTCATCCCATCGTTACACCCACTGGCCTAAACTAATCAATATAACTTCTTTTCCTGAGCACAGTGACCACTCCAGGAATGAGCAGGCAACTTAGTCAATAAAAGAAAAGCCCAGGATCCCTTTTCTGATCATCCAGAAAAGGAGCTCTTACATCGACCCCCACTCTAGACAGAAGCTAAGCAGAGTGAGGTGTGGAGCTGCTGCACGAACCCTGTGACCATGAGGCCAGAGAACAGAACTGAGCTGAACAATGAGAACGTGAAACGTGGCAACTTGACATGAGACTCTGCATCACGCTGTACCTCAGTTCAGAGCAACCCCCAGACTTTCTCCGTATGGACTCCACTAAAATTCCCTTTCGGCCTAAAGCTATTTAGGTTGGGTTTCCAGTCACTTATAATCAAAATAGACCTGACAGAGCACTGTAACTACGAAAGGTCTCAGGGTCATAATGTGTAATGGAGATAACAGAGATTGAAGTCTACCTTTCCAACAATCTCCATTTCTGTGCCATTTTATTGACGATTGCCTTTTAGCCTCTTGATCAGAACTGGCCCTGAGAAAATCAAGAAGCAGGCCCAAATCATCTTGAATGCCCTCTGCCTCTTCGACCATCTCAGGTGCCAAATGTTCGAATGTTAAATGTGTATCAAGATGTTAGGGATGTTTGCCCCTTCACAGGAATAGTCCAACTGTATGAGGGTGATGCTCAATTCAAAGGAAGGACCAGGCCATTGAGAGAGTGAGTGAGTCCACAACCAGTGGAGATATTTGGGTGTGTGTGTCTCCTGCTGCCTGACCACACTTCTTGTCTCTCTGCACTCATCATGTGTTGTGCACATTAGCTCTGTGACATTATGCAAGGTACTGAATGACCCAGTGTCCCAGCTTCCTCACCTCTGAAACGGGGATTAGAGACTCACAGAGTTGTTGTGACAATGCAATGACTCGAGCATGTACAGCATATAGAACAATACCTGGCATAGAGTAAGCACTATCTATATCAGTGCCTGTTATCATTATTATTAGGGTGGACATTACCATTCACGTTGTACACTCCTGGGTGGTAGACGATATGATTTACTTTCCTTTGTATTTATAGCAACCAATCCAGCATCTGGCTCCAGAAGAATTTATTGAATGAATGGCCCTCAGTAGGAGTGCTTTAAAGAGATTCATGTATGTATGTTTCATCCCGTGGTATTGTGATTGGATCTCTAATAATGGAATTCCAAGCCCTGAAGTAGGGCATTGTGGGAGATCCTTGGGCAGGTCATCCATCCTCACTTTGATACTTTCGATTAATATCTAAGAAACAAATAAGTTGGGTGGGATAGCCATTCAGGAACAGCTTTGGACCTGAGATGGAATCCACGTCCCACTCGACCAGAAGCCTCTAGCCTCAACTTGACTTATGACCCTGGCTTAACATGTTTCTTCATTCCTGCAACATGCAGAGGGGAGCCCCAACAGGAATTCTCTCCCCTTCCTGCCTTGAGAACTGTTAGACTCATGAGAATTTTCTGAGCAGATACTGGTCTTACAACCTCCTAAAGTCAGCTCCTCAGAGGCACCTGTAGAGAAGACTCGTTCTTCGGTCCCTAGCCTGCCATCAAATGGATAGAGAGTTGTGAGCTGTCAGCAAGGTGTTTGTTTTCTGAGGGAAAGAACCTTGAACAAAGATACAGTAAAAGGAAAATTTGTTGCAAGGCAAATGAGGGGAGGAAGGCAGTTTGATGGAGAAAGAGATTCACCACCAAAGAAAAAAGCATTTTTATATGCTAATTTCTCTTGCATGTGGACTCACTAGTCCCATGCCGTGTTAAACAATTTCTTCTATTATCTTCTTGTTCTGACATATGCTTGCAAGATCAGAAGTGTAAACAGGTAATTCAATCGGGTGAGTAAATCGCCTCTCCTCCCTGCCAAGCTGCTAAGCAGGCACTTGTGGCACTACGCAGGCTTAGCTCAGGTTTCCCAGAGGCTGGCTAAATGAGGATGGTAAAATGAGATCTCAGAGGAGTAGGGAAGAGTATAGTATCTCCATCAGGACATGGGAAGACTCGGGGAGGTCTTCCCCGTAGACATAAGAACCTTGGGTGACATATACTTGTTAAACGTCTCCATAAAATGGAAATAAGTGACCTCAGACACATAGGAAGTTGAAGGCAAAAGGACCTAGTTCTTTCCAATAAATATTCCTAGAAATACCAACCCATGCCTATCTTACAAACAGGAGAGGTCTGTGACCTCAGAGCCTTAATGTTTCACTTAGTTTCACCTGTCTCATTATCTCATTCTTCATTCCTTCAACGACCATTTGCTGAGTACCTCTTTCTGCCATGCATGACAAAGCGGCCCTTCGAAGGGTCCAGTGCGGGGTGTGGCAGCACTGGAACACTGAGATGAACAGGATGGCGTGGGCCTAAGAGAGATTTGGATATAAAATCAACAGGACTTTGTTGACTGAGGGGATGTGTAAAGGCAGCACAGAAAGGCTGAGCGGCAGGAAAAAAAAGAGAGGGAAAGACATGGAATCCAGGATTATTCTCAAGTGTAACTGGGTGTTGTGTGACGTCACTTACAGAGGAACGAAGCACGGGTGAGAAAAGCATCAAGGATGATTGAAGTGTGGGGCTCAGAGTCAACGCTCAGGACTTCCAGTGCCCCTCCGATCCTGGCTGTAATTCTGTCAACCGTCAAGTCACTTCCACAGCCCCTTGCACCTGCTAAATCCAATTTGACTCAAACGCATCCAGAAACGGCCTTCCAAAGCACAGCCCTGGTTTCTCACTAGAATAACAAAGCTTGAATGCCAAATAATTCTGAGGAAGAGCAGTCCTCATGTTCGTGCCTCCTTTCTTATTTGATCTTTGCAAACCTGGAAGGAATGTGTACCCCCATTTCACAAATAAGACTGGGGCTCAGAAATAAAAGTAACTTGTAAAAAAGTAGAATGAGGAACAGTAGTTACAAGGCCCAGACCAAACTTGTGTCTCCTGATTCCTCCTACCTAAGACGGTATTCTTTCTCGTAAAACACTTACATGCTGCTTCTCTGAGAAAGGAAAAAGCACACAAGCTCTATGTTTTGATGGGCCAAACACCAAGCTCCCTACTCATGACCTCAGCGTATGCCGCTAGATGCAAATATCCCTTAAGCAAACAACACATGCATCCTATTAGAATCATTTGAAAGGCTTCCAATCCCTGACACCCTGTCTCCTTGCATCCTGCTTTAACTCTGTGCAGCTCCTTATCTTTAAGATCCAAGTTATGCTGGAGAGTATGGCCAGAGCCAATGTCAATGGACTATTAGGGGTGCAGGGTTTGTGCAACCTCAGAACAGAGATAGGGAATCTTGGGAGCACCAGGGGAAGGACCACCACTGATGCAACCCCACTCTATGGCTGCTCTCGTTCTGCCTCACTAATCTAGAACCCTCTGTAGTCCAGGAGGGAGCTTTCGAGCTGCGACTCTGCGGTGCCAAGGGTCAGAAGGCAGAGGTAAAAACACATAGTCGGCAAATCAGAGTTGCAAGCCTGGCATCTTAACTCCTTACCTAGACCCAATTGCTCCCAGTTGCCACCACTGTTCCTGTTGTATTTCTCCCCTTGTGTCTCTAAATCCTCTGCTAGGGATGCTAGTGGGCTGCCAAGCATTCATTCCCCTTTCTCTCACCCTGACTTTCCTCTGGGGAATTTGCCTCTCTGCTCTTTCGCCCATGCACTCTGAGGGAGGGTGCTGAATGGCCTGTTATCTCCTGTCCTCCTCCAGTTATAGTTGGGTTCAATAAGAAAGTGAGCTTAGAAACTGTGGGGTGGGGGGGGCTGAAGCTGCTTCCTGCAGTCATACCGCTGCTGGGGGAGGGCTCGCAGCTGCTGCGGAGGGGGGCAGATGGGCCCTAGCAAAGGTCAGACCCTGAGGATAAAACCAGCAACACGGGAGATAAGAACATGTGGAGAAAAATCCAGACCTTTGTGACATTATCTGATCTTTTCAATTACATGAGCCAATAAATCCTCATTGTTTGAGCCAGTTTGAGTTAGGCTTCTTTTGTACTCTGCTCATCCTTTGAGACCCACTGTAATTTCTACTCCCCCAAGCTCCTTCCATAACCCAACTTTCCAGTCCTTAACATCTCTTACAAAGACTCTTTCTTGGAATGTCTTTCCTTACAAGGGGTAGTGTCATTGGAACAAGCCCATACTTCAAAGTAAACAGAGTTTCAATCATGATTCATCTACTCACTAGCTGGACAGTCTTAGGGACAGGGGCTTCAAACATGAGTCTCAGTTTCCTCATTCATAAAATGGGATAAAACTCTTTTCCCGCCCAAGAGAAATAAATGAGACAATGAAACAGCACCTCCTTTGTGGGTAGCAGAGTTTCCTGCTTGGGGATAAGGGACCCCTGAAATAGACTGCCAAATATGCCAAGAACTTGACCTACACAAAGGGACATTAAGTCAATATTTTTGTACTCGCCAAGTGAATAACTGTGCCCCTCCACCAACTCCAGGTCAGAGCCCAGGAATATTAGCTGAGCCAAGTCGACCCAGCATGTAAAGCATCTGTCCACAATGCACTTGGCTCCAAGCCAGGCTCCCAGCCCTGGCAGTTGCAGGAATTCATCAGCATACCCGGAACCCCTCCTTTCAATCCCCAGCACCAACTCAAAAGGCAATTCAAGCTCCAGGCAGCCTGTGTCGTTATTATGTAAACTGCGGCCAGTGACAAACACACTGAGCAGCAGAGGAAGTGATCAGCAATAATAGAATATTTTAGTAGCCCAGAAAATAATGGAATATTTTATTAAGCAGGATGGGAAGGGAAACCATGCTCTTCCTGTTTTGGTTTCAAAGAGGGTAAGAAAAAGTAAGCAAAGCACCGTGTAGCTATAAAAGAGCAGCCCAGCCTAAAGAATGGAGAAAGACCACCTAATTATCTGCTTGATCACTTCCCAAGGGCAAAATGTGCAACCAGCCCTTCATGTATTACTCAGTCACCTGGATGACTGTTACCTGCCCTTTGCTAGTTTTACCTCATGGGACTCCAAGAGAGCAAGGCCAGAGCATCTGTCTACTTTTCTCCATGTCCTCAGTATCAGGTGTGAGGTTTGTAGAAGAGGGGGTTGAAATAAATGCTTAAATTAAAAATTATGATTACTCCCACATTTCAGTTATCTGTTGGCCATGTCAACTGCAGAACCACAGAAGATCAACCTTTGGATGAAGGCTTATCTCTAATGATGCTGGTCTATATTATAAGCTGCCTGAAATTCTTCTGGAACCAGATGGTGAATGAATGAATGAATGAATGAATGGAAGGGAGGGAGGGAAGGAGGGGAGACAGAGAAAAGGAAGAAGGGAGAGACTGAGAATATGAGTGAGTGAGATGGGGAAGGGGGATGGATTATTAGGCAGGCAGGCATGTAAGTAAGTAAGTAGGTAGGTAGGTAGGTAGGTAGGTAGATAGGTAGGTAGGTAGGTAGGTAGGTAGGTAGGTAGATAGATAGATAGATAGATAGATAGATAGATATAGACAGACAAATAGGTAGGCTCTATTTGTGTGTCCCTGTTCAATGATCCCACTTAAGAATATTACTCTACTGTGCAACAGAACTCATCTCTTTGTAATTTACACACCAATCAGCATGAACCTCTCTTATTACTCCACCTGGTCATTCGACACAGGACCTACCCTATCAATCTGAGCTCTCCTCGAAAGTACACATTGTGGTACTAATATTCTATCAACATGCATGCATCGAGTATCCACTCTGATCCATGCACTGAACTGAACGAGGCATACTCCCTCATTCCCACAAGCTGGTTACGATCATCCTAATAATTACCTCCAGGGTGATATCACAATTTCTACCAAATTCCAGAGCAGTAGAAAACTAACTTTCCCCACTGCAAGTTCGTATTCCCTCATTCCTATCCCTTTCCTGGACATTCCCTCACCCCCAAGGACGCCAACGCAGGAGCCTCTGGAAACTGGGAGGCTACAGAGAACATCTGGTGCACCAAGGGAATGTGTTTGTCTCAGCCCAGCTCAAAATAGTATCTGACAAGCTTGAATCACACAAGTTCTCAAAAACTCACAAGAAATAACCTAAGAAATCTATAGCTGCCTCCTCTAATTTCACTCCCTGTCTGGCTGCTTATTGACTTCTGCAGCCTGTATTGACAACGTGCAGCCCTGCTTCTGTCTGCCTGCTCTCATGCAGTGGTAACTACAGAAGGAAAAAAAAAAAAAGAAAAAGAAAAAGAAAAATTGGGAAGATCACAGGTATAACTCATGCCAAAGACCCTGTTCTGGTGTCAGGCACCAGCCTAGAGGCACAATTTCCAAGAAAAATGAAAGATTGATTAGAGAGAAAATGCCTGAGTCCCCTTCCCTTCCTTTTGTTCATGCCCCAGGACCACACAGGGCTGCTTCCAACCTCTGCTCCACATTTAAGCTTTCAGATACCACTTTTGCAACAATAAAATATGTCCAATTAAGAGAATGGGGTACAGCCCACCCCCACCACAGCTCACATACCTTTTTTCTTAAAGGTGACCTAAAAGACTTACCTGACAAGCTCGAGTTAATTTCACTGCAGAAATGGAAGTGCAGGGTGCATATCTCTTGGAAAGCACAACCTCAGGGAGCAGAAACAGCGAAGAGAGGGACCACAACATTCCCTAAGCCCTCCAGTCCTGTGTCTCTCCCGGAGCAATTGATAATCTCACTAACACCTACAACAGTGTGCAGGAAGCTGCTTTCCTAACACCGCCCTCGGTGTTCGTGATTTTGCAACTCTCTCACCCTTCGAATCTTAGTGCAGCGCTGGCAATTAGAAACCTGCACACATCTGGGGCCTGGGACAGGGTGCTTTGTGCATACATTTGGGGAGCTTCAGCCAGCAAAGGGGACTCTCGGCAGCCTTATCCTCTCCCAGGGGATTTCTCTGATTCTGCAGATTGTGTCATGCCAAACCTACCTCCTTGCTCAGTGTGAATCACTGACTCAGGAAGTCTCATGGACCGAAGATTCCCAGAATGCAAGCTCTGTATCAGGGGGATCTACTTTCCTATTAGCCACAACTGTTATATAACTACGTTGATTAAAATGTATGACTAGAGAGGACATTATGAAGCTGAACTGCTCTTGCAACAAGCAGAAGTCAGGGCAACAGCCAGCATTCTTTCTAACAGCAAACAGTTCCCTGGGGCCCCTTCTTCCCATTGGCTGTTTCGGAGTTTTAAGTCAGCAGTAAACATTTGGAATACTCTGGGATAAATGCAAGGATCTTGAAATGCCCTTGTTTCAGACCTGTGACAAAGCTCATTTAGGAGTCATCAATCCCTGACCTAATCTCAGGGTTAGCTGAACCATCCGGGATATTTTGGATTGAATCTGTCACTTCTTTGCTCCTACCTTAGACAAGAAGCCAAAATTAGTGGGTAGGATGCTATAGATGGGTTTATATGTAATGCTAACA
>NW_006494609.1:5642086-5679693 GCF_000325575.1 Pteropus alecto | reverse complement strand
AAAGAGCATCATTTTTAAATTATTTTTTGTTAATACTATTAATAATAGAAGTAGCCTTTATTATGTTGCAAATGCTATTCATAGCACTTTTCATGTAATATCTCATTCAATATCCCAATAATTTTATGAGATATGTGTGATTAGTATTCTCCTTATTTTAGAAATGAGGATACTGGTGTTGGGGATGCTAAGTAATCTGCCCATGGTCACATGATCATGGGTAGTTTCAGAATTTTAATCCAGACCCATCAAACTTTGGAACAAGTAACTTTAACTGCCTTGCTCTGCCACATTATATAGGTGCTCAGAGTAAACCCTAAATTATTTATATCTTTCATATTTGAAGTCCATGATCATTTATGTGTAACTCACCTTCAGGTTATTCTTTTGCTATATAAAAAGGTTTAAAGAATAGTATCATGTGCTCAAGATCTTAGAAAGGATGACCAAGCTTCTTAAAAGAGAAAACAGTTTCTAAGCCATTGTACAGCACTTATTTGCTTATAATTCATGTAAATATAAAAATCCTAAGAGTTATTATATATTCAACAAAAAATACTGATAAATCCATTTCATAAATCATTATTCTCATCACTGAATGCTCTTGAATGTGATTTTTTAATACTAAGCAATTGTTTATTCTAACTTTTCACTAATTTAGACTTTTCTTGTTATCAAAAAGTGTCAATTTTACTTCTCTTGTAAATTTTTTCTTCATAGACGTTAGCTTATTAATACTCATACTATCCTCACAGCAGATAGAAAGATGAGGCAGTGGCACCTGCCTCATCCTATCAACATTTAGAAGAACATGCATAGACCCTAAGCAGGCCAGTGGCACACAATGTACAATGCATAACAAACCACATCATTCATAATAGTTCATCACCCATTCAGTGATTCATCACTTGCTACATCCAGTGAGACTGAAACACCATTTTAAAGAGCACTATAACTCACTCTTTAAAGTCATCTGACTTTGGAATCCAGCAAACCTAGGATTAAATCCAGGCTCTGTAACTTACTACATAAAATTACCAAAACTAGTTACTTACAAACTAATAAATATATTCCTGTCCCACATTGCATTTTGGACTGTGCTAATTAGTTCACTGGTTAAATCAGAGTTAAATGTGAGTTATAGATTTAATCTTCATGTGGGCCAGTTAGCTTCATTCAGGTTAGCGAGTGGTCCATGCCAGACACTGGCTATTTGTGCAAGCGAAGGGGTATGATGTCTGCCTTTCGTCACAGAAATTCGAGGAAGAACACAGAGGAGACTGGGAGATGGTGAAGATGAATCATGATAATGCATCACTAGCAATCAGAGAGAAACTCAATGTATGTGCCCAATTTAGCAGTCATTCAACCATTTCCTTAAAAACGTTGTTGAGTATATCTCAAGAAGACTGAGACCAAGATTTGCATACTAAATCCATAATTTAGGGAATCATGAGGTTTAATTAAATGATGCCTGTAAGGCATCATGCACAGTCCAGGGAATGAGTAGTTGAAATGCCTTCAAGATCCTTCACCAGCTCACTAGAATCCAAGCCTTTTGAGGATTCTTAGGTCGACATATTTTTATAGTGCCTTTTCCCATGTTTTTAATCCCATGAAACCAACTAAATACTTGAGGGTTAGTAGACTGACAGCTAGGCAAAATTTTTATAAAAGATTCCCATAAAGCGCAAGAAGGGAAAACTGTTGCCTACTGGGGAAGAAGGGAGGGAATGTTAAATCCCAAACACACAACCAGTAAAAATGCCATCAAATAAAAGAAGTCAGCTCAAACTTTCTTTAGAAGTCACTAAAATTTTCAGACTAATCTTTCTGCCTTTTACCTACTGCATTAGGAATGGAATAGATGGACGGAATAACTGCTACTTCTTGACTCGAAGGTCAACTCATAATAAGAGACTGCTATATTTTTTCTATTTCTGAGAGAAATTTCCCATCAAGGAGAAAAATATCTTTTTCTGCCATGGCCACACTATCCCCTTTCGATAGTCCCAGTAGAATAAAGTAAAATGTTTTGCAGTTATTTCTCTGCAAAACTCAAAATTGAGGGAAAAGAAAAAGAACAAAACTCAAAATAGCCAATCATTTTAGTTTCTGTTCCTTATGCCTTAAAAGTAAATAGCAATGAATGCGGTATAGATGAAAAGTCCCAGAAAATTTCCCCTCATTACAATTCATTCTATTTTCCCTCTGAACTATCAGCATATTGAAAATGCTTTGCATTTTTCCAGAGGACTTGTTCTACAGTTCCACAAACAGGACAACTCAATGGCTAGAGGCAACAGTAACATAAGCAACTGAAGACCATGACAGTACTATGGACATTCCAAGGATCAAGCCAGACTTGGGGATGATTAGGGTACTAGCAAATACAAATTACTGTCAAAAATAGCCAATGCGTAGCCAGTTATTAAGGCCCAGCTAAGCATGGGTTCACAAGGCAGCAGATAAAAGCTGAGTGTGATAGGGCAGGGCAGAGTAGTTGGAGGCTGGTAGCAGAATAAGCGTAAACAGAAAAAAGGTTCCAGGCTATGAGTAGCGGTAAGACAAGATGAAAAATTCTCATCCCCTGAGCTAGAGAGCTTTGAGGAGAGTCTGGTACCTTAGATAGCTCTCTGGGGGCCTTACTTTGAGTCCCTGAAGTCAGCCTATAACTGACCATCTGATGATCTATCAGTTATACATTTTTGAGATGCTTTGGTGTGTTTGAAACAAATGCACAGACTTTCACTTCAGGGAGAATGGAATAGACACACTTATTCCTCTTCCTTCTATTAAGTGCACCCCCAAAACCATAAACATTATATATAAAACAAACCTAAAAAGACTGAAAAAATTGAGAGATGGTTAACTTACTAAAGAATGACTTAACAATTAGTTCTCCGGGTTTTTTTCCTCTTCTATCTCAGACTAAATGCTGGAGAAATTGGATGGGGAACACCATAGAGTGCAAATGGAAAAAAAAAAAAAAACAAGGCCCCATCAAAAGCCTACTATTTCCAGCTAAAAAAACTCAGGAAATGTCTAGGAATACACAAAACTTTTTAAAATTTTTTCAATTACAGTTGACATATATTGATTTCAGGTATAAATTATAGTGATTAGACATTTCGCCCCATCAAAAGCCTACTATTTCCGGCTAAAAAACTCAGGAAATGTCTAGGAATACAGAAAACTTTTTAAAATTTTTTTCAATTCCAGTTGACATATATTGATTTCAGGTATAAATTACAGTGATTAGACATTTATATAATAATTGCTGTACTCTAATCAAATGCCAGAGAACAAGTGTGGTTCCACCTGTGGTTCTACCCAGATCAACAAAGACCAAAGCCTATCCTTGCCAGGCTTTAATGAGGCATCCTAACCTTCCTACCTGACCTGTGTGGTATCAGAGAAGGCCAAGTGAGGGACAAGACTTTCATCTCTGTCATGCAATAACAAAAACTCCCCATCTACATTGGTGTTAACTGAGACCACATGGGGAGCCTGGATTGTTTCTTTTACTCCGACTTGGCAGCGGCAAGGCACCACTCTCCATCCTCTCTAGGTTTGTTTCAGAGGAGACTTCTCACTACCACCCAGTGGTAATGAGGCAATTCTTCTACCACCATAAGAGTATAAGTGGAGGCCAGATGAGGAGCAGTAACCAGGCATCCCTACCACTCCCAGACAGGGAGGTATCAGTAGAAGCCTAGTGGGGAGATAGGTCTCCAAACTCTACCCAGGAGTAACAAGCCCCATCCTCAGGTATCAATGGTGAGTTGGGAACCTCGATTTCTACATCCATCAGGCAGTAAGAAGGTGGCTCCCACCATCTTTCGCTGACAGAATAATGTCAGATAGAGCCAGGTAAAATAGAAAGTTTAAATAAGAATCAGAGTCTCGTAACATGCTAACTAAAATGTTCGGAGTTCAATTAAAGATTATGAGTCATAGCAAGAACAAAGATAATCTCAAATGGAATGAAAAGAAACATCAATAAATGCCAACAGTGAGATAACAGAGATGTTAGAATTATGTGACAAAGATTTTAAAATGGCCGTCACAAAAGTGCTTCAATGAGCAATTACAAACATATTTGAAACAAATGAAAAAGTAGTCTCAGGAAAGAGATAAAAGTATCAGCAAATAAAGAGACAGTATAAAGAAAACAAAATGGATATTTTAGAACTGAAAAAACAAAATAACCAAATGAAAAGCTCGGTGAATGAACGTAACAGCAGACTGGAGGACAGGGAGGCAAAAATCATTGAACTGGATGATAGAATAGAAATGACCTAACCCGAACAACAAAGAGAATAGAGAAAAAAAATGAACAGAGCCATAGGGACCTGTGGACTATAACAAAAGATGTTAACATTTATGTCACTGAAGTCCCAGGAAGAAAGGAGAAAGGAGGCATGACAAAAAAGTACTCGAAAAAGTAATCACTTTAAACTTGACAAATTTGGTAAGAGATATCAACCTATAGATTCAAGAAGATTAGTGATCCACAATCAGATGAAATCCCCCCAAAATCCACATCATGATATATGCAATAGACTAAACTGTGTCTTCAACAATTCCTATGTGGAGGCCTGAACCGCAGCATAACTGTTTTTGGAAACAGGACTTTTAAGGAGGCAGTTAAGGTTAAATGAGGCCATATGAGTCGGGCCCTAATCCAATAGAATTAGTGGCCTTATTAGAGAGAGAGACCTCTCTCCACCTCCAAATGAGGACTTAGCAAGAAAAAGACATCTACAAGCTGGAAAGAGAGCTCTCACCAGAACCCAACCATGCGAGCATCCTGACCTCAGAGGTCCAGCTTCCAGACCTGTGATAACATGAATTTCTGTTGTTTAAGCCACCTGGTTTATGGTATGGCATCATAGTCAAACTTCCAAAATTAAGAAGAAAAAAATTTGATGAAGTCAGAGAAAATATGGCACATTAATAGAAAAATAATTTAAATGACAGTAGATTTCCCATCGGAAACCTTAGAGACCAGAAGCAGCAGCGCAACGTTTTTCAAATGTCGAAAGAAAACAACTGTCAAACTAGAATCTTTAATGAAAATGTCCTTCATGAATTAGGGGAAATTAAGATAATTTCGGATGAAAGAACATTTTAAAAATTTGTTGCCAGCTCAGCTATCTTAAAATAATGGCTAAGGAAGTTCTGTAAATAGAAGGAATAATAAAAGAATCTTAAAACGTTAAGAAGGAAGGAACAACACAGTAACCCAAAATATAGGTCGGTAGATTTTTTTGTCTCTCCTTGACTCTTTTAAATTATGTCTGACAATTGAAGTAAAAATTATAACACAGTCTGATGTAGTTCTAAATGCATGTAAACAAACATTCAAGGTTATATTGTAAGTGCGAGAGGGTAAAGAGACACAAAGGGAGGTTTGTGAGTTTCTACACTTACATAAAGTGTTGAAATGATGACACCAGTAGACTATGGGGTATGTGTGTGTGTGTGTGTGTGTGTGTGTGTGCGCGCGCGCGCGCACGCACATGTGTTGCTGTGTAGCACCTAAAGCAACCACTAAAAAGTTATACAAAAAAGTACATTTAAAACACTGTAGATAAGTCAAAATACTAAATCTAAAAATGTTCAAGTAATCAACAAAAAGGCAGGACAAAGAAAAGATAAATAAATAGAACAAACAGGAAAAAAACCCCAATAGAATGGTAACCTTCATATAAATAAGGCCTAACATATAAATAATGACATTAAATATAAAAGGTCTAAATATATGAACTAAAAGACAGAGAATGGCAGGACAGATTAAAGACATGACCCAACTAAATGCTATCTAGAAGAAACTCACTTCCAAAATGTTGATAGAGACAGAATGAAAGTCAAATGATGAAAAAACATATATCATGAGAACATTAATCAAAAGAAGCATGACTGGCTTTATTAACATCAAGTAAATTAGACCTCAGAGCAAAACAATTACCATATACAGACAGGATTATTATATAGTGAAAAGATCAATCCACCAAAAAGACATAATCCTAAATGTGAATGCACCAAACAACAGGGCTACAAAACACAAGCAAAAACTGTTCAAAATGAAAGGAGAAATAGACAAATCCAATTATAGTTGGAAATTACATACCCCTTTCACAACAACTGACAAAACAAGTAGATAGAAAATCAAAAAGATATGGAATAACTCTATAACACCATCAACCAACAATATCTAATTGACACTTATGGAATACCTCACCCAAAAGTAGAAGAATACACAGTATTTTCAAGCGTCCATGGAATATATACCAAAAATAACTCACATCCTGGGCCATGAAACAAATCCAAAAAAATATTAAAAGAATTGAAATCAAACAGAGTGTATTCTTCAAAGTGAAATATAATTACAAAGAAATAATAGGAAATTCTCCAAACAGTTGTAAACCAAACAGGACATTTCTAAATAACATAAGTCAAACACCAAGTCTCAAGAACCAAATAATACATTAAACTAAAAGCAAGTAAATATATAACATGTCAAAATTTGTGGGATATAGTCAAAGCAGGGCTGAAAGGGAAATTTACAGCACTAACTACATGTATTAGAAAAGTGTAAAGTCTCAAATCGATCAACTCTCTCGCATTTCAGGAATCTAGAAAGAGTAAAATAAATCCAAATGCAAGGAGAAGAAAGAATAAAGATATGAGCAACTAATGAAAATAGAAAAACCACCTAGAAAATTAATGAAACAAAGAGTCTTTGAAAAGACTAATAAAATTGGAAAAACCTTGCCAAGACTGACAGAGGAAGAAATGAGAGAAGACACAAACTATCAATATCAAGAATGAAATAGAAACTATCACTATACACCCTGCAGACTCCAAAAGAATAAGAAAGAAATACTACAAACAATTCTACATACATAAATTTGGCAATTTAAGTGAAATATGCCAGTTCTTCAAAAAACACTACCACAATTCACTCAGTATGAAATAGACAATTTGAATAGTCACTTAGCTATTAAGGAAATTGAATTTATAAATAAAATACTTCCTAAAATGAGATCTTTAGGCTCAGATGGTCGTACTAGATAATTCTACCAAAAAATTAAAGATTTAACAATTATTCTATAGAACAGATTACTGACAACAGAGGAGGAGGGAACACTACCATTTATTTTATGAAGCTAATATTACCCTGATACCAGAATGAGACAAAGTACAAAAAAAGCACAAAAAGGAAAGCTACAGATCAATAGCTT
Source organism: Pteropus alecto (assembly GCF_000325575.1). Classification (NCBI taxonomy): domain Eukaryota; kingdom Metazoa; phylum Chordata; class Mammalia; order Chiroptera; family Pteropodidae; genus Pteropus; species Pteropus alecto. Next base: position 5,672,443 of record NW_006494609.1, on the reverse strand, counting down.
TCCTGACTAGAGAAATAGAAATTCTTTTTAAAATATTCACAAATAGAATTTAGCAATATATCCAAAGAATTATATACTATGACCAGCTGAGTTTATTCCAAGGATGCAAGGTTGGTTAAATATTCAAAAATGTATCAGTGTGATTCACTATGTCATCAGGCTAAAGAAAATTCACATAATTATGTCAATTGATGCAGAAAAAGCTTTTAACAAAAAGGTAACATCCACTCATGATATATATAAAAAAAAAAACCTCAGAAAAATTAGAATAAAAAAAGAACTTCCTGATCTTGACAGAGAGCATTGACAAAAACGACTACAGTTAACAATGGCAAATGACTGAATGCCTCCTCTTAAGATCAGAAACAAGCCAAGGATGTCTCACATTCTTATTCAACAATGTATTGGAAGTTCTATCCAGTGAAATAAAGCAAGAAAAGAAAATGCATACGGAATTGAAGAAAGAAAGAAAACTACCCTTATTTGCAGATGATTTTCTATAGAGAAAAAAAAACAAGGAAACACACACAGACACCTACAACTAATATGTGAGTTTGGCAAGATCACAAAACACCAGATAAACCTATAAAAATCTCCTGTATTTCTACATACTAAAAATAAACATGTGAATGCCATAATTTAAAATATAACATTTATAATTACTTAGAAAATATTTAGTACTTGGATATAAATCTAACATTACTTGTATGCTGAAAAATACACAATGCTGATGATAAAAGTCAGTTTTTAATAAATTTTGAGACATACTATGTTCGTGGATTGGAAAACCTAACATAGTAAATGTTTCGATTCTCCCAAAATGATATGCAGGTCTAACACAAATTCTGTCAAATTTTGGCAAGATTTTTTTGTAGCTATATCAAAGCTTATTTTAAAATTTATATGGAATGGAAAAGGAACTAGAATAGCTAAAATATATTTAAAAAGAAGAATGAAGTAGGAAGAGTCAGTCCACCCAATTTCAAAACTTATACAGCTACAGTAATTAAGCCTATAAGGTATTGGTGGAGGATAGACATGTAGACCAATGGAACAGAATAGATAACCCACAAATAGACTTACACAAATACCCTCAACTGAGTTTTGATGTGTATGCAAAGGCAGTTCAAAGGAGAAAAAATTACTCCTTGTAACAAATGGTGCCGGAACAACCATACATCGTATGTTTAGGCAAAAAATCGAATCTTGATTTGTCTCATACTTTATACAAAAATTATCTCAAAATGGATCACAGACTTCAAAGTACAGTAGTACCCCGTTTACCCAAGGGGGATACGTTCCGAGACACACAGTGGATGCTCAAACTTCAGGAAGTACTGAGTCCTATGTATATGTTTTCTGTTCACATCTTCCAGTCACCATTTAATGCCTTTTCCATCCTAACTAAGCACTTATCACACACTGTGGCCAAAATTTTTGCAGTTTGAGGTGTGACAGCAAAACTAGCATGAATTTTTTTCCTTCCTCACACTTCAGGGGCAGAATATTTATTCTTACTGTAGATCTTAGCAACCTCAACATATGATTTTTTTTCTCTCCTTATTAAGTTGAGAACGTTCACCTTTTCACTTAAAGGCAGCACTTTACGATTTCTCTTTGGCGTACCCAAATTAACATCACTACTCTTGCACTTTGAGGCCATTATTAAGTAAAATAAGGCTTACCTGTAATACCACGACAGTGAATCCGATAACCAAATGGCCACTAAGTAACTAATGTCCCAGGAGCAACTACCATGTGGACATGCTAGACAAAGGGATAATTCACATCCTGGGCAGGATGGAGCAAGAAGAAGTAAGATTTCATCACGCTACTCAGCATGGTGTGCAATTTAAAACTTATGAATTGTTTATTTCTAGAATTTTCCATTTAATATTTTGGGCTGTGATTGACCGTGAATAACTGAACCACACAAAGCAAAACAACAGCTAAAAAGGGACTACTGTAAAATGTGAAAGTATGAAAATTTTTAAGAAAAAAATATAAGAGAAATTCTTCAGGATATAGGGCTAGGCAAAGAGTTCTTAGACTTGACACCAAAGCACAATTCACAAAAGGAAAACTCGATAAACTGGTCTTCATCGAAATTATAAACCCTTGCTCTGTGAAAGACCATGTAAAAAGAATGAAAAGACAAGCTACAGAATGGGAGAAAATATTTTTTCCCACGTATCTAACAAAAAGCTAGTATCTAGAATATGGAAAGAATTCTCAAAACTCAACAGAAAAAAATCCATTTAGAAAATGGGCAGAAGATCTGAACAGATATTTCATTGAAGAGGCTATACAGATGGCAAACAAGCAGATGAAAAGACATTCGACATCATTAATGATTAGGGAAATGCAAATTAAAACCACGGTGAAATATCAGTACACACTTGTCAGAATGGCTAAAATAAAAAGTAGAGACCATGCCACTCTGTTAAGAATGTGCAGAAAGTGGATCATAGAGACATTGCTAGTAGGGATATAAAATCATACAGCAACTCTGAGAAACTCTTTGGCTGTTTCATAAAAACCTAAACATGCAACTACCTGGCAATTGCACTACTGAGTATTATTCCAGCAAAATGAAAATGTATGTTCACATAAAAGTTTGTGCACGAATGTATATAGCAGCTTTTCCCAGGATAGCCAGATCTGAAAACAACCCAGATATCCTTCAACAGATAAACGGTTAAAAAATTGTGGTATTTTGTTAAATGAATAAAGTAAATCCCAAAGGTTGCATAATACATGACTCCATTTGTACATTATTCTTGAAATGGCGAAATTATACAAATGGAAAACAGATTAACTCCCTATTTGAGATAAGTTGCCGGAGTTTAGTGAGGGGGTTAGACGTGAAGAAAGTGGGTCTGGCTATGAAAGGCCAACTTGAAGGATCCTCGTGGTGATGGAAATATTCTGTATCTTGACTCTATTGATGTCAACATCCTGCCTCTGCTATCGTACAAGAGTTTCAGAAGATGTTTATCACAGGAGGAAACTGTAAAAGTACTCAGGATCCCTCTCTATTATTTCTTACAACTGCAAGTGAATATGCAAATATCTCTAAATAAAAGGTTTAATTTTAAAGAAGTAAACAAAAAGTTCACATGCATTCTCTGATGACTTCACTGGCCGGGTTGTTTCCCTGGAACTCTGTATGTAACATGAGCTCTGCCCCTAACTGCAAGGCATAATCACTAAAGAATGGTCTTCTCTTTTGTCGTAGATTAGTGAAAATTCTAGAGCTCTGAGAAGATGTTCCTCTCTTCTAACTCAACCCCAAGCCTCAGATTCTCAAAGATAATACGAATCAAGTCTCTCTTTCTTTTACCCACTTTACAATACTCTAGGAATTACAATTATTCTTTTGGTGAATAAAATGTCTTTAATATTTAGCCTCATTCTTCCCAAACGTAATTTACCCTATTTACCAAATATAATTTTATCCTATATGAAGCACTTCTGTCTGCAGGAGATAGTACCCAAACAACTTTCAAAGGGGTAACCAGCATTAAACACTTTTGTTGGACTTCTCTAAGTTCAAAGTCTTCTTGTTGTGATCTGCTGAGATGACTACTTCCTCCAGGAAATACATGTGACCTTTAAAAAAACTTCCTATGAGGAATGAAGGGCAATCAAGCCCTTCCTAGAGAGGAGAAAAATTCCAAGAGGCTAAGTCATTTACTTAAGGTCACTTCAAGGTCATGTGAGGTCTTCTGACTATTTTTCCTATTAGTCAAGATCATCTTCTGCCTCATAACCTCACACCTAGAATAACTTAAAAAGGCATTCATGAAGCTAACCCCAATGGAATTAAATAATTTTGTACATCTTATTTGATAAGGATGAATGACATTTTCCAAACTAAATTATTTCCTTTGGTATTAAGGTAGAAAGGACTTCAAGAAGAAAATGCCATTTTATTCACATTTATTATTGACATAAAGCACTGCGGATCTGGGGGTGAGCATGGCAGAGAACCCCAAAAGTGAGATAATGTATAATCTAATTATCATGGCTATGGATGGGGTATAGTAAACATAGCACTGTCTTAGAATCCAAAGTCCAATATTCAAGTTCTGGCTCTGCCACTTGCTATCTTTGTGATATTGGTCACATACATATTCCAGCCTTTAGTGTGTTCATCCATGAAATGACAATAGTCATTTCTACCTTGCAGGTAAGAGAGGATTACATAAGACAAGCACAAATGTGTTCTGTAAACAAATGTAAGGCACTATCATGGTAGGCAGAAACATGCTAGGAATTTTGACATTAAACTAAGGCTCATGAAAACTATAATACAACTTCTAGTTCCCTGGGTGAGGTGCTCTAGGCTACTATTCTCCCATCTTCCTATGCTTCCCTCCACCTACAGCCATAAAATAACCTTCGTCACAGGGACCACAATGCAGCTAGTTGCATGTGGCTACTTGATACTCGGTTTGAAGCAATGACCACTGAAAGCATGGAACAACTTTAGAAAACAAATTTTTAAATTGATTTTTCTTTGCCTTTATCTATCTCCTTTTAAATTACAACAAAGAGGAAGAGGAAGAAAAAAACAATTTCAAGTCAAACACTCAATAAACTGGAAATCAAACATAATAAACTGAAAATAGATCTGTCTGACTACTGTAACCATTTCTGTCTGCCCCCATCTATCTATCCATCTACTACTTTCCCATCTGTCTTTAAGGAGACAGATACTGAAAATGAGACTTTTTTCTTTTTCTTTTGATGGTGAAGTTAAACCTAATTACCTTAGGGTTCTTATAGAGGAGAAAAAGAAATAAAATGCAGAAGAGTTCTTCCTGCTCCTTGATTTTCACAGGAGTTAAAGGTCAAGATGTGTTTTAATGATTGTCACAGATAGTCCTGCAGGTTTATCCTTGACCTTGGGTTCTCATAGCATTGACCAAGTGTTTCTTGTAGGTGTCATTAGGCCAAGATTGGTAAATGAAAGGGTCAAAGAGTGATCTACCTTCTAGGTCTTACAAGACAGTCTAGGATATGGTACCAAGAAATAAGGGGATTGCTTCTTAGACGTCTAAGTTAAATCTGCCACCGATCTAAACAGTATGAAGCCATAAATTACTATTCAAAAGAGTGAATCCCCTCCTATGTGGCTGACCAGGAGAATGGCCACCAGCTGCCTCACACACACACAGTATTTTCCAATCACTGGTCTTCTGTCCCTGGAGGAATAAGGCACATTCACCATATGAAGAGCTAAGAGGGCTTCCTTTATGAGATCGGAAACTATGGGTTCTTACATTTATAACTGTGCCGGCTCATTGAGTTTGGAGCCAATAAAATGCTATTTTTTAGCACTATTAATTTCAATTTTTGTGCTGACAATCTTTTTAATTAACTTAATTACTTTTGAATAAAAATGTGTTCGTTTTTAATAATTTTCTATGATTAGAAAATTTATATACATCTGTGTTGCTTACAGTTCAGAAGAAGTAAAAAAAATCACAATTGACCTTAACACTAATATCCGAAAGGATTCCTTACTGCATTTTGCTCTCTTTTCTTTCCTTCTATTGTTTTTTTTTTTCCTACATGTGAATGAAACTATATGGTATATGTAAAGTAGGATGTTTTTTAGGGAGGAAGTCCTTGTTTGATATGAACCAAATTTCTCCTTAATTCTTTAGCAGATTCCTCTCGTCAGTTTGCATGTGGGATAATAACCATGGGCTACTAAACTGTAACAAGTAAACAGAAAGAATGTTGGGTTTTCATCATGTTTTTCCCCAGTTTACATTTTTTTTTTAAATGAAAGAAAAATCATTTTAATCAAACTGTCTAATTAGCTAAGTACGGAAGCGAAATAACCAAAGTCTTAACCTACTTCTCCAAGAATAGGTGCTGATAAATACAGGTAAAATCAGCAACATTCTAAACCCTAGACTTATTGAACCACCAAATGTTACATTTGAAAGAGACCTTTGCAGAGTCCAGTGGTTTTCAGACTGTGCTCCAGGGAATCTGGGGGAATCCTTGCAGTACCCGCAGGAGCTTTCAAGGCTTGGGAGAGCAGTGGCAGAGCTGGGGGAGGGGGCGGGGAGGATGGAGAATAGAACTCTGAGCAAAGTGCTCTCCTTCCTCCCTCGCCCTTCCTCCCAAGCAGAGCAGGTCTCCTTTGCACGTTCTACATTTTGGGTATTAAAATAAGATTTCATTTGACAAAACTGATAAACGGTATAACAAATAAAAGTTGAAAATTGCTGGTGTAGTCCACACCTCTCACGTTACAGATTAATGAACTGACGGTCAGGAATATGAAATGAAATTTCTATAGTCGCACAGCTAATATCAGAACACAGTGGATATTTGTCATTTGGAGGAGGTGAGTGTCCAACATTCCGTCCCCTTCCCATCTTCCAGGAAATCCCTACTATGTATAATATGCTACGAAAGTAGAATTTAGGACTTTTCCTGCACTCAGGCAGCCTTGACATAGGCTCAAAAGACTTGATGCTCTTCACCCAATTCTGAGTCTCAACCAAGTGATTGTCAAATAGACTCAGCAGCAGATACCTGGCCAGGTTGTTCCTGCTGCCTAGTCCTCCAATCCCCCTTGGTTCATACCTGTTTTCATCACCTGCTCCTCTAGGCCTCCAGTGATTGTTCTCTTTGACTAAGTCGTGTTTTGTTTAAAGCAGACAGCACTTCCTGATACACAGAATGTGTGCTAGAACCCAATGCTCCTTACTGCTAATCCACTTCTCTTCCCTTCTCTATTAAGCCAGTTGGCCTTTGCCTCGAAGATCCTATATAGAAGAGTTGCCCTTAGTTGGAAAAATGTACCCCTACTAGGAGACAGCCCTCATTAGGAAATTTTACAAGATCAAGATATAAATTTTTTTTCTGGGTACGAAGTTGGGTAAAGACAAAGATTAACATTTGTTGAGCACCTACTAAGAGCCAGACATACTTTTCCACCCTATCTGTCTCTGGCAGGTAGACATTATGATCCCTGTTATACTGGTGAGGAAAATTAATGCCAAAGATTGATTAATTTATTAATTGCAGAGTGAGAAATAGAACTCAAAAACTAATGACCTCAAAGTGAAAACATTTAATAAGTTCATATGTCTTAGTGGATTTTATTTTATAATGTAGATTAAAAGTTGTCCCTTAAAAGAGAGAATTACACATATTATAGCGACCTTATCAAGAAATCTCATAAGGTCAATACCTGGGTCCTCTAAGATCAACTCATTTCTATCCGTTTACCAAAAATTATATTAGAGATAGATATAATTAGATAAATGACTATGACAACAACAGTGATTTCTTCTCCAAGTATTTCTCAACACTGGTTTTAAACCATGGAAGACTTTTTTAGTGACTGTGTGGGGCTCTCCACTGAGCGGAAGGCTTACCACCAGGGCTGTCTTTGCCCCAACAACTAAACACATTTCCCATTGCTCATGTTCACCCTGTTTTCCATAACTAAATGAGCATGGCCAGAGGAGATTGTGAACAAGCCTTGGCAGAGCAGCATGATAAAGCAAAGACACCACGCCAAAAGTGGCCTCCAGTCACTCCCAGTTCGCTCCAAGCACAGATGTCTACTCTCAGATACCAGACACCTGAGGGCAAAGCCTGGCCCCTGATTCACATGTAGGAGGGTTATCCAGGACAGAGTCTGGCACATGGCACCCTTTACTGGAAGGAATTTGATTAATCATTCTCATTACCTTTCAATTCCATGCACCTGAGCTCATTCACCCTCTGCCCAGAACCAGCAGTCAGTGGCTTAAATGGCACATGAACACCCAGACAGACAATGATAAGCAGATGGAGATGGTGTCCCCCCCGCCCCCTTCTGCAATGTGCTCTTAGGTCAGAGAGATCATCCAGACCTTGCAGCAAGCACCTCATCAAATCCCTCTGTCCAGCCTTATGGGCCCTAGGAGACAATATCTCTATATACATCCTGAGCACTGTTACTGTAGAATTCTAGGTACAATTTAGAAATGAGGAGAGGGAACAGGGGCCTGCTCAGAACGAAATTTCTCCTTACTAGGAAAAGGGACCAATAAGCATGACCACATGTCAAGAGAAAATAAATGGCAAGGGTCTGCAAGGTAAGCAATACCTACTATTGTTAGTATGTGCACATTTGGCCATTTTTCCTTGAGTCTATTTACACATTTCAGGCTCTTCCTAGGATTAACTATAACCAGAAGACTTTCTAACATTGACTGATAAGCCTTAATAAGCTAGATTTTACATGGCTCAGTCTCATTGCAATATCAGTTAAAGAAATACATTGGCGAATTTCTTTCCTTAAAGTTCTAGAAAACAAGAAAGGTCTCACAAATACATAGCAAAATGTATTGCTAACAGACATCCTCTTTTTCTATCTACTTTCACACATCTCATGGCTATTCTGGAGTATTTCTACCCAAGAGCTCACAAATCTTCTCTCTCACTTCAGCTTATCCAACATTTTTCTTCACCTCTCTGATCTCACTGTAGTTCATTATATAAATCTAAGGGGGCAAAGTAGTAGTGAACAGACAGCATGTGGTCAGAACACATGTTTTGATTGGCCAATAGTAATTTTTTAATTAAATTTTTATTTTGAGCTAATTATGCATTTACATATATGTGGTAAGAAATCATACAGAGGGATCCCAAGTATCCTTTACCCAGTTTCTCTCAGAGGTAACATTTTGCAAAATCTACAGTAAAATATCACAGCTTGGATACTGACATTGATATAGTCAAGATACAAGACATTTCAATCACAGGGATCCTTTTATAGCTACATCCACTCCCCCTTCCCCATACTCCTGGCTGTTGGAATCTACTAATCTGTTCTGTTTTTGTAATTTTGTCGTTTAAAAAAATGGTATATAAATAGAATCATACAACATGCAACATTTGGAGATTGGCTTTTTTCATTCAGCATAATTCTCTGGAGATACACCCAGACTGTTGCATGTATCAAGTTTGTTCCCTTTTATTACTGGAAAATATTCCATGATATGAATGTAGCATGGCTTGTTTAATCCTTCATTCATTGAAGGACATGTGGGCTATCTCTAGTTTTGGGGTTATTAAAAGAATAAAATGTAGAAGCTTTTGTGTAAATATGTCTTCATTTCTCTGAGATAAACGGCCAAGACTGTCACTGCTGAGTAATATGGTAATTGCATGTTTAGTTTTTTTTTTTTTTAAGAATTTACCAAACTGTTTTCTAGAGTGCCTGTATCTTTTCAGATTATCACCACTAACAGATTAGTGATTCGGTTTCTCCACCTCTTTGCCAGCATTTGGTATGTCACTATTTTTAGCTAGTCTGATAGGTAGTGATATTTCCTTGTGGTTTTAATTTACATTCCCCTAATGGCTAATGATGTTAAACATCTTTTAATGAGTTTATGTGCCATTTGTACATCTATTCAGTGAAATGTCTCTCGATTGCCTGTAGGAGTGTTTTTTTTTTTTTTTAACTGTTGTTTGGAGTCTTTTTTATATTATAGATACTAATCCATTGCCAGATATGTGCTTTACAAATATTTTCTCCCATGTCATAGCTTGTCTTTTCATCCTCTTAATAGAATTTCTCACAGAGTGAAAGTTAATTTTGTTAATTTTTCTTTTTAGGAATTGTGCTTTTGGCATCAAGTCTAAGAACTTTTTGTCTAGCCCTAGATCCTAAAAATTTCTTATTTTCTTCTAAAATTTTATACTTTTATATTTCATATTTATGCCTATGTTCCATTTTGGTTTAATTTTTAAATAAATTGTGAGATTTAGGTTGAAGTTTTCCCCATGAATATTAGTTGCTCTAGTACCACCAGTTGAAAAAGATATCTTTCCTCCATTTAACTGCTTTTGCACTTTTTTCAATAATCTTTTGTGCATATTTTAATGGCTCTGTTTCTGAGTTTTCTATTCTGTTCCATTAATCCATCCCTCCACCAAAACCACACAGTCTTAATCACTATATCTATATAGTCTTAAAATTGAATAGGCTCATTCTCCCCATTTTATTCTTTTTCAGAATCATTTGTTTTCCTAGTTGTTTAATATAAATTTTACAATAATCTTGTCTAGATCTACAAAAGAATCTTACTGAGATTTTGATCTCAGTAAGGAATTGTGTTAAACCTGTGTATTAGTTTCTGTGGCTGCTGTAAAAAATTACCACCACTCTGGTGACTTAAAACAATAGAAATTTATTCTCTCACAGTTCTGGAGACCAGAAGTCTGAAATCAAAGTGTCAGCAGGCTGGCACTCCTTTAGAATCTTCTAAGGGAGAATGCTTCCTTGACTCTTCCAGTTTCTAGCACTGGTGGCATTCCTTGGCTTCTGGCTGCATCTCTCTCTCTCTCTCTGCTCCATCCTCACATTGCCTTCTGTGTGTCTATGTTCTCCTCTGTGCCTCTTATTAAAATAATTGTAATGGGATTTACACCCACCTTCATAATCCGAGATAATCTCATCATGTCAAGATCCTTAAATTAGTATCTACAAAGACGCCTTTTCCAATAAGGTAACATTCACAGGGTTCAAGAATCAAGATTTAGATACATCACCGGGGGAGGGGGATACCATTTAACTCACTACAACCTGGATATCAACGGAAAGAACTGACATTTTTACTATATTAAGTCTTTCAATCCATATTATGGTTCTCCATTTATTTAGATCTTCTTTGATTTCTTTCATCAGCATTATGTAGGGTTAGCACATAAGTCACACATATGCTTTGCGGATTTATACCTAAGTATGCCATTGCTTGAACAATTCTAAATATTTTCAATTTTGATGTCCATGTGTTCATTGCTAATATACAGAAATACATTTTTTTTATGTTTAGATTATATCCTGTGCCACTGAACTTATTAGTTCTAAGAGAGAAGGGTTTTTTTGGTTGATTTCTTGGGATTTTCTACAAAGACAATCATGTCATCTGCAAGTAGGGATAATTTTCTTTCTTTCCAGTTTGTGTGCCTTTTATCTCCTTTCTTGCCTCATGCCATTGGCTAGAACTTCCAGCACTATGTTGAATAAGAGCAGTGAGGACAGACATCCTTGGCTTGTTGCCGACCTTGGAAAAAGTATTCAGTTGCCTGTCATTAGCTTTGGGTGCTTGGTAGATACTCTTTATTAAGTTGAAGTTCCCCTCTATTCCTCTTTTTCTGAGAGTTTTGATCATGAATGGGAGTTGAATTTTATGAAGTGCTTTTTCTGCATCAATTGATGTGGTCATGTGATTTTTCTTTAGCTTGTTAAGAGTAGATTAAATTGATTTTCCAATATTAACCCAGCCTTGCATCCCTTGCACCCCACTTGTTCATGGTATGTAGTTCTTTTTATATAGTTCTGAAATGATAATATTTTAAGATTTTGTGTCCATATTTATGAAAGATATTGATACTAACTTCATAAAGTGATTTGGGAAGTGAACTTTCCTTTTCTATTTTCTGCAAAAGAATGTATACAATTGATGTTAACTCTTCTGCTTGGTCGCATTCTCCAGTGCAACTGTTTAAACCTGGAGATTTCTTTTTTGGGGGTTTTTAAATTATGAGTTCAATTTCCTTAATAGTTATATGTCTATTCACATTATCTATTTCATATTGGCTAAGTTATGGTATATTTTTTTTTCAGGAAGTGGTCTATTCTATCAAATTTTTGTGTAAGATTAATTACAATATTTCCTTATTATCTTTTGTTGTCTATGGTACCTATACCGACCGACATGCTCTATTTTGATATTAGTAATTTGTGTCTTCTCTATTTTGTTTATTATCCAAGCTAGAGGTTTGTCAATTTTATCGACCTTTTCAAGGAACCACCTCTTTTTCTCATTGATTTGTTAAATTGTTTTTCTGTTTTTAATTCCACTAATTTTGTTCTAATCTTTATTCTTTCCTTATGCTTTTGGATTTACTTTGTTCTTCACTCTGTAGATTCTTGAGGTGTGAGTTGAGATTGATTTGAGACTTTTTCTCTTTTCTAATATATGCATTTAGTTCTATAAATATGCCTGTCAGCACTGCTTTGTCTGTGTCACACAAATTCTGATACATTACATTTTTTATTTCCATTCAGTTTAATGTATTATTTCTTAAAACTTCCTCTCTGACTCATGGGTTATTTAGAAGTATCTTGTCTAGTTTATAAGTATTTGGAGAATTTCCTGTTATCTGTCCTTGATTTCTAGTTTGATTCCATTTTGGTTGGTGAACACACTCTGTATGATTGTAATTCTTTTAAATTAGTTGAGGTTTGTTTGTATATGTTCCATGGACACTTGAAAAGTGCATTCTGCACTTTGGATGGCGTTGTCTATAAATGTCAATTAGATCCTGTTAGTTGATGGTGTTCAGTTCTTCTTTATTGTTATGGACTAAATTGTGTCCCTTCCCCAAAATTTTATATGTTAAAGCCCTAACCCATAAATGTGACTGTACTTGGAAAAAGGGCTTTTGAAGAGGTAATTAGGGTTAATAAAGGTCATAAAAATGGGCCCTAATCCAAGAGGATCAGTATCCTTATAAAAGAAAGATGCTAGTGATGTGTGCACACACAGAGAAAAGGTCATGTAAGGATACAATGGGAAGGCAGCCATATGCAAGCCAAGGAGAGAGGCCCCAGGAGAAACAAAACCTACAGACACCTTGAACTTTGACTTCCAGCCTCCAGAATTATGAGAAAATAGATTCGTTAAGCCATCTAGGCTGTGGTATTTTGTCATGGCAGCCTTAGCAGATTAATACATATATCCTTCCTGATTTCCTATCATAGTGGCCTATAAACTGGCTGAGAAGAGAATAAAGTCTCCAGCTATAATTGTGGGTTCATGTCTTTCTCCTTTCAGGTTTTGCTCCACATATGTTGCAGCTCTGTTGTTTGATGCATTGATGCATACACTGCAATCTCTTTCTTGGTGCACTGACTCTTACTAAGTAATATCTCTCTTTGTCTCTGGTAATAGTCACTGCTCTGAAGTCTAGTTTACCTTTTATTAATAGAGTCACTCCTACCTTCTTTCAATTAATGTTGACATGATATATCTTTTCCCATTTTACTTTCATCCTGCCTATATTATGTTGGAAGTGAGCTTCTTATAGATAGCATATAGTTGGTTCATGTTTTTAAACCATCCTGCCAATCTGTCTTTCAACTGATGTATTTAGATCACTTACATTTGTTTACATTTAACATAATTATTGATATGTTCAGGCGTAAGTCTATTATTTCATTGTCTATACTCTGTTTTCCATTTCTCTGTTTTCTTTTTCCTGACTTCCTGTTGATTATTTGAATACTTTTTTTAGAATTATATTTTGATTCATCAATTGTGTTTTGGAGTATATCTGCATAGTTTTTTAAATGGTAGTTCTAGGCATTATATTATATATACATAACTTACTACGATCATTAGTTTACCAGTTCAAGTGAAGTATAGAAATCTTACCTTCATTCGCCCTCCCCTGTTTATTATATACTTGTCTTAAATACTTCTGTGTTATTGGCTGAAATAGAACAGTTATTTGTAAAACTCTTCTGTCTTGTTAGGCTCCCCCGCTTTCCTATTTGGGGACTAGAGAGAGTAGGTTTTTCTTGGGGCTTTTTTTGTCTATGCCCATTGTCATTTTCAGCTTTTCAGCTTCTTTAGCTCCAAGTCTGGAATACAGAAGGCAAAAAGAAAATTCAAGTAACTCACCATAGTATATTTCCTTGAGTCCCAAGGTCTTTAGGTAATTTGTTCTTTTCTCTGCACCTTTCGGAGTCTTCTTATATTTCATATATAATGTCCAGGGTTTTTAGTTATACTTAATGGATAAAATAGGGACATGTATGTCTACCTAATCTTCCTGAAAGTAGAAGTCCCTATGGCAGTGTTTTTAAAATTGGAATATCTCATATAAAAACAGATCTGTTACTGTTCTTGAAAAATTGGGACATATGGCAATACTGGGTTTGCATTATGCATTCCAACACCATTCTGAGTAGGAGCTGACCTATTTATATGGGGCATGCCACAATTGGAGCCATGCCTCCTCATGGCATTATACCCAACTTGCATCGCTCGTTATTATCTTTAACCTCTGTAAGAATTTGACTTTGCAACTTCCTGTGATGCCTCCCTAGTTAAGCACACCCATTTTCCTCCTGCCACTCTAATTTTCTCCCTTCATTCTTTCAATTTTGTATTTCAAAATTCCTGAGAACTGATTTAGCAAAGATGACATTATCTATAGGAGAGAGTGTGTGTATGTGTATGCACGTACACAGGCACATATGTGTATTTGAAAGAGGAGTGGAGAGATTGAACATGTGGGAAGGAGAATTTGTACTGAGCTTGGACCATGTAGATTTAGCTTTAAAGAATTCCTTGTCAGTCACAGGAATGGGGAAAAGCTATGAACACCCATCCATTAGTAAACTTCTGTCACATCATTCTCATCTTCGAGCTATTGCAATTGCTGTTTACCCACCTGGAACATACTTCCTCAAAACTACTACACATATCACATTGCACTCAGGTCTCAGGTCAAACGCCATTTACTCAGATGGATCTTCCCTGACTACCTACCTATCTAAAAGAGCCCTTCTCTATTGCCAACATTTTTCTATTCTTTACTGTATTTTTCTTTACGGCACTTAATGTTACCTGAAAATACATTTTTTATATTTTTTTTGTTTATTGCTCATACCTTTGAAGATGGAGACTTCATCTGTCTTACTCATCATTGTATCCCCAGTTCCCAGCACATAATAGGAGTTTAATAAGCATGTAATGAACGGATGAATCATGTTCTGAAACATCTTAATAAGAACACTAACAAATTAGAAAGCGTTCAGCATAGGATGGTGAAACATTTATAACCATAAATATGCTGAACAACTGAAGGATCTGAGAAAGGAGATACTGGGATGATTACTCTCAAATATTTATTTTTTAATTGAACGAGGGAATAGATAAATATGTCCCATGTCATTCCAAATGGCACTCCTATAGTCAACTTGCAAAGAGACAAATTTGACTCCACTAAAAAGAAGAATTTTCTAATAACTAGGAATTCTTCAACAGTGAAATACAGTGAATTCCTGATCACCGGAGCTGGTTAAGCTGACCTAGACAACCATCTAAAGGGTCAGTTGTAAAAGAAACACCAGCCTTGTCTGGGAATTTTGACCGAGTAACTTCCAAAGCCCCTTTCAACCCCACAATTTGAACATATTTTCAGGGAGATAGAACTGCGCTTTCACTTCTCACAACTCCAGGAGTCATCATAGACAGTATCACTGAGAGTAGTTTCAGAAGGTTAATTATAGGAAGTTTCAGAAATGTAAAGCCACCAAAAGATTAAGTCCCTGCTAGTATGAAATATGAAATAATTGATTTTTACTTAAGAGTGTGTTACAATTGCACTCAAGGACAGCTAGATTTCTTTAGAAACCAGGATAGGAAACATTTAATAATTTTTCTTTAACAAAGTTATTTTCCCAGTATTGCTTTCAGTTTTAAATGATTAGTGTATTTAATATTATGACTTCAATTTGGGAAACTACTAATTGATGGTGACTGATTATAATATATCTCAAATAAGCATCTGATAACATTATATTGGTTCTAGCACACTTTTATGGAAATTACATTTTTAGGTCTACATGGATTTTTTTAAAGCATTAAATATAATATGAACTGTGTCACATGACATTTTTAAAAATATAGACGAGGTTTAAATAACTACAAATTTCTAATTATAATTAGATATGCTCTCACTAACCATTACTTTTAGCAACCACCGATTAATGAAACTTTTCTATTTTAAGCAATGAACCACCGTAAAACTCATACCAAAGATTTCCTTGGAGTCAAAGACCCTTTAGGAACATAAACACTTCTGGCTCAACCTATAGAACTTTAGAAGTTGTTCCTCTAACCTGGTATTTGATCAAAGATCCGAGATCTCAATATCTAGTATTTACAGTATTTTGTAATTCTTATTCTGACTGTAACTAAACATGATTCAGTATGTGGAAAGCCTTAGGACCCACTAAAGATCTATTTTTACCAGCCCATTTTCATGCTTACATGGATTTTTAACCATCCATCTTCTATTTCTCAAACAAACCATAAAAGCTCAATAATTCACATTCCTAACACTGAATAAAAGCACACATTCAAAGCCAAAATTAGAAAATATGTATATTGCAAATATTATTCTGGCAGCTCTAGTTAGCAGTCTCCTTCAGATCCAAGTTAAAAGCCTATATAACATGTAGGCACTTTTCTTCTCGCAGAGATTATAGTAGAGGTGGGCGATGAGTTCTTCCACCTTGCTTATCAATCCCATTCCAACGGTTGTGCCAAGGATTCAGGAGGGCTCCATCTCATTTGCAGGTGGCTCCAGTCATCCTCTTTTGCCTTGCATTTCTATCACATCACTACTTCTTCCTCCCACTCCCACCCTCACGCATCCTCCCTTTGCTGTTGGATAACCACACTGAGGAAAGAATGAGCACTTTTTATCTCTGTTCCATCCAGGAGATACACATAACATTAAGTGCTGTCTCCATGAACAGCTGTAATTCGCGGGCATCCCAGAAAGGACACACAACCATATGGCTTTGCCCCTGGTTTACAGATTTCCAGTGAATGTTTTTATATTTAAAACACAGCTATCCCCGCACAGGTGGAATATCTGCTCATCAGTTCAAAGACTTTAAGGACCAAAGGACAGCTTCTATGAGCTACTGCTTCCTCTATGACACCTGCTTCGTGGATAACTGCCTGGGGTTGCTGGACTCTATACAGCACCTTCCCCATCTCAGCCCTCCTGCTCCCAACCTATTGACCTCAGAGAAACACACATCTCCATGATGAAAAGGATCCCTTTTCCTTTGGATTTGGCATCCCTGGCCTCTAATGTTTAATATACTTGAGATACTTCAAATGTTACAGTTGCAGGGTTTAAACAGGACAAGGTTATCTGGGTCTTAAGACTGAATTCCAGTTTAGATGCTTCCTTTTCAGGAAGCCCAAAGCCATGGTGACATCATGAATATTTGATAGAGCTTTGGTGCGTTAACCCAGAAAGAATCTATTATTCTACCTAAGCTTCCTACCCTAAACATTCCAACTGGCCTCTTCCAATATCTTCTGCATTATGCTGCATTACCATTTATTTTTTATAACATATATTTTGCCTAATTTTATTCAAAAAAAAGGGAAAAAGAACTGTTTAGGGAAAAAAGCTGTTCAAAATATTTGAACACCTACTATGTGTGAGTAGCCATGTACAATGTTTTCAACATACCTTATAAATTTTTAGATGATCTCAAAGAACTCTACTCTAATAACATGCAGTGCCAATATCTTGCAAGTAATTAAACCGGAAATCAAATCCAGGACTGACTCCATAGAAATTAAGCTTTCCTCTAGGCCATGTTCTCTTACATTGTTCTGCAATTCTATAGAGTATAATTATGTCACTGTGTGTATGTCACAGTATTGATTAAGAGAGACAGACTCTGAAGCCAGAATGCCTAGTCATCACTTCCCAAGACTTTGGACCAGTCGCTTGCTGTGCATCCATTTCCTATAAAACGGGGTATGAGAATAGTGCCTATCTTCTGTAGTTTCAGTGAGGATCAAGTGCATTAATGTAATTATAGCTAAGAACAATACCTGATACATATTAAACACTATGTAAGTATTAGTCATTTTTGTAAACCTGACTTCCCACTGGAATACAAACTCTTTGAAAATCAGAGAAGTCTACTTTTTATATTCACACTGGTATCAAAATAGGTACTCTACAGTTTGCTAGGTTAATTCTTTTCTTGGCTGATGCCCTTTCCATTCTTTATAACACAATGTAGCAGGAGCTTCATCTATTGAGATCTTTACTCTCACGCTTGTAAGCATTGTTTCCAAAGTTTACAGTTAAGTCTCATCTTAGACATCTATAGTTAACTGGGGTAGACCAGTGATTTTCACTCTCCCCATTTCTTTCCTTTTCTGGTGTGTAGATTATAGACTTTAAATTTAGTATTGTGATTTATATTGCTCTAAGTATGAGGATGATGTAAAATTAAGATCTGTTTATCAATCATTCATTTGCTCACTTATTCATTCATTCACTAGACACTTTTTTATTAGGTGTTGTTATAGGCACTACGGAAAACTAGAGGAGAGTAAAGATAAGGAAAGCAAACAATTCCAGTACAATGTAATAAGTGCTATAACAAATGGAAAACAAGTTGTAAGAACCACTTCATTATTTCAGAGAAAGCATCCCAAGGAGGTAACATTTGAGGTAACATCTGGAAGGATAACGAAGCAGCTGCAACAGAGAAGAGTAAATGAAGAGGGAACATTATGTGCAGTCCACAAAAAAAGTGTACTAATAAAATTGGAGTGAAATCGTTAAGTTCTGTATGCCTGGTACATGGGCTACATTGGATGAGTGTCAACAATTGAGACAGAAATACTAAGTTTGGAGTCCAGATCACTGCTGGAATGATTGGAATAAGGAGAGGTTGGAGACAAGGAAATTGGTCAGAAGACCAGGAGAGATGGGCAGAATAATGACATGATCGTGGTGTTGGTATTGTGAATGGAGATGTGTGAACGGCTACAACAGATCCTCAAAAAGTAGCATGGGCTGCACTGGAGACAAGTGAACAGTGAGGGGGAAAAAAGATGACCCCAAATACCCTACTTTGCATTTTTCAGTGATGTATTTAACATGAGCAGACTCACGTGGTGAATTTTTTTTTTTTTTAACTAGGATAATGAGTACATAGAACCCCTCTCTAATTAGTGCTTAACTTTTGTTAATTGTAATTATTGAGCCTCATCCTTTTAGCCGGTCTTTGGCTGTTGCTTTCACATTTTTCTTCTTTTAACTAGTCCTATAACATCATTAACTACACTTAACTAAATTCTACAGCAAAGTGAGGCCATCTTCTTTACCAGAAGCTATGCCAGCTTCTAAATCTTGACTAGATCCAAAAAAATCTTGGCTTCCCAAACACACACAACTCTGCCTTGGACTCTGGATCAAGGTATTGCCAATAAGTACCTGTTAAAATGCAAATGGCCCACCTTGGGCTGTTAATACACTATCCCACTTAAAGTATCAGAATAGCAGAGAGAAAGCTAGGAGGACATATTTCGAAGGAACACCCAGAATGAGTTCATTAACATGATTAGAAACAAAAAACTGTCCAAAGCAGAAAATCTGAGACGACAGGTAAGGGAGTGGGATGAGGGAAACTAACAAGATAGGAACAGCAATCAAACACCAGGCATTGGGAAACAGGAAGCAAAACTCCAAAAGCGGGAAAGGATGGCCATGCTTAAAGAAATCGAGCCTAGCTGGGATTCTAAAGACTGCCTTCACACATATAATAGCATTTTCTTTTGCATAAACATTTATCAACATTATTGCATCTGGTAGTTCTGCCATTTAACAGCTGTGTGATGTCCGCCACATGACAACCTCTCTGAGCCTCAGTTTCCTCATCTGTAAAGTAAGGATGAAGAGTGAACTTTATCAAATCCATTTCATGGGTGGACAAATTTAGATATAATCTCAGAGCCCCCAAACAGGCAGAACCATGCTGTAGCCAGCACCCTCTGACTCCTCAGTGAGAGTTTCTGTTCAGCTATAGTGCTAGTCTAACCTGGAAGACCAGCATATATATATATAATCCCAGGTAAGTACTTTGTAGAACATGAACACATTTTGTTTACTCTGTAACCCTGTTCCAGTTTATAGCTCAACTAGGAGTTCTAGTGATCAGGATGTAACCCTCATGAGTTTACATCCATCTAAACCATATCACAAGTCTTTTTCCAACTGTACAATTTCAGCTCCTCAATTTGAAATGTGCTGGAAACTTCTGTTCTCTGAATACTAACCATTCTCCCTAATACCTCAAAAATCTATTCTTAGGGGCCTGGGAACTCATAACAGTTCGATATCATCTAAATCCATAGCAGATGGCCATCCCCATGGCATTTTTACATCTTCATTTTTTTCATCCCATTTTAGGAAGTATGTGAATGGCATAGAAATAAAGTCTCACCAAGTCGCCAATGTCTAACTCCAGAGACCTCTGGTCATAAACCGGGGCTGGGCTTGTAGGACTCCCACACTCTGCACCCTAGTAACTGGTGGTGTTTTCTACATGGTTTTCTAAGTGCTCTTGAATTTTTCTCTGTGTAAAACCTGTTTCACATTGCATGTCCAATTATCAAATCCTCAAACAATATTAATCAGATAAGGGATAAGGAAGGCCAACCTAATTTAGTAAAAAGACTAAATAATGGTATTTTAAATGGTAATTTTCTTACTTTCCCATAGCTAAAACAGCTAAAGTGCTACCTAGTAAAATTTTTGGAGTCCCAGCTTCCAAGAACAGATAGAAGAAGCTTGTAATTAGCATATCGTTTGTAAACAATAGGTATTTACAAAGCCTTTTAAAGTCATTCCCCAAACTTTTGTTGAAACCTACTTAGTGGGAGGAATAAAGGAAATATTTGCCCTTAGTGCTGCAAAAAGTACCCCTTTTGACCCTCCCAGCTTTGTTCACATTTTCAATTTGCATTATCTAGACCTTGGAAGAAAGCTTTAGAGAGGCAAAAGTTAACTTGGACTCAAGGAAAATCCAAATGAAATCAGGACCAAACTCAGAAAAATGTCAGGAAGTTCCAAACACACATTTCTCAGCCATTCCTTTCTTCTTCCCCCCAAAAAAAAAAAACCAAAACCCTTCCCTAACGCAGATTTGGTTTTACTGAACCAAGTCCTCTATCCTTTGGTCTTGTTTCTCTTGAGATAAATGGCACATATATGAGAGAAGCTTACACACAGGGTCTGCAGAGTAGTTGATGCCTAAATAAGTGATTGAGAATTGTAAGCATACGATTGATATCACTGGGGCATGAGAATCAGGTGACTACTAGAACACTGTATGTACTGGGCCTCTTCATTCCTCTAGGGATGGGGGAGGATTGATTTATTGGTTTTATTTAGTCCTTGGAGGTTAGTAACTTCCGGGAGCCAAGGTAGGTCTTAGACTACTATAGAGTAAGTAAGAAAAAGCCAGGAAACCACCTCTGTCTTGAGATATGCACATTTTTATAAGTACGACTGGTTCCACCAACTGCCCAGAAGTGCGGAGCAGCAATATAAAGAAAAATGCTGGTTAGTATTCAGAGAACAGAAGTTTCCAGCACATTTCAAATAAAGGAGCTAAAATTGTACAGTCTGAAAGCATGAGGAATGAGAAGCAGACAGTGGCAAAAAGCCCACTAGGTTGGTTGAAGAGCTACAGAGAAACTCTTATCTAGACCGTGGAGGGACAAGAGACAACTTCAAACGTGGACCATGAATAACTGGTGCCAAACTGAGGACCTCATTGTGTCTGCGTAAGCTTGAGCCCAGAAAAAAACACAGAAAAAAGACAGGAAGGAAATATACCAATGTGATAAAAGTGATTGTGTCTGAATAGTAGGATTATGGGTGAGTATCATTTTTCTTTATGCTTTCTTGTAATTTCAATATTTTCAAAAGCAGCAGGCATTAATTTTAAATACAAAAAAATTGTTAAATATGCACTTAATAAAAAGAAAAACATTAAATGTTAAGCACAACCATGACCTGAGAACCGGCTGGATAGCAAAGGGAGGGAGAAAGTTCTCTCAGACTTAACTTGTTCTTGCAAATTACTAGCCTAAGTAACCTTCATAGGTAGTGGATATGTCCTTCCTAATATTATTTTATTGGTGGTATTAACATAGCTACCACTTATTGACAGCTTACTCTGTTAGGCTACTAAATGCTATATGTTTACTTTCTTACTGAATTATCAGAATATCATGATCTCCATTTACAGAGGAAGAAACTGAGGCTTGAGAGGTTAGGTAACTTGCAAAAGAACACATTGAAAGTAGGTCACTATTAAAACTAGGATATAAAGCCAGATCTGTCTGAGTCCACAGTTCTAAATCACTTGGTGAAAGTCAAAAAAATTTGCTCAAACATCACTTCTTACCCTTTTATCCACCCTGCCTTGCTCCTACACTCACTTGAGCATGTCTTGTTCAGGATACTCTTTCAAATGTAAGCTTCTTGGCAGAAGAAATTTTTGTTCACTGCTATGTCCCTAGAGCCTGAAACAATGCCTAGAACATAACACTCAAACATTTATTGGATTATTGAATAAACTCTAATACATCAAATTCTAACCTCAACATTCCATCAGTTGTCCAACTCCTACAAGTAAAATAATCTATACACTTTTAAAATCAAGATCAATATAGTTCTACTAGCTGGAAGTTCTACTGTTCTCCAGTTTTCCTGTACATACTGGACTCATACTCAGACATTTCCTAGCTTCTCCTGCAGTTAGCAGTGCCTTATAAGTTCTAGCCAACGGGCTATGGTGAAAGTGATGTTTCCACTTCTAAACCTGACCTGTATAAGTCTAAAATCCATATGCCCTTCTTTTGTTTGCTACCCAGATGCATGAGAGAGGCAGTAGGTGGAAGAAGCCAGGATCTCTGAATGTCTGCATGGAGTAGAGCCTTGATAAACTCAGCTGACCTACATGGCCCCCTTAAAGGAGTTTGTATAAGCCACTTGTCTATTTTGTGAAAGCTGGATTCATAAAAATTAGATCGCAGGATCCATAAATCAACTTTACCAGACAGCAACTAAAATGTGATATGTCCCAGTTCAATGAGGACAAATGAACATATAAAAGTACATAAGTCGAACTTTCCCTTCCTTTAAGATATGTGTGGAAATCCTGCCCTTCCTTCAGGGTATATGAATACTATATGATATATGTTGTCATCTCACGTCAAATCATTTGAGGATGCTAGCATAAATTCACATATTAAAAATATGTCAAATTTAAAATTCGCCTTTTTTATTATAAAATAAATGGAAGTTTTAGCACTTATGAACCAGGCAGTGGGTACTCTATCTTTCAGGCTATGTTCTGTCATGGTGTTTTGGACATCTAAATACTAGTGGTCTTTGTGATTTTTGAAGTTCATGATCTGCCTCCCAGCTATCACAGAGTAAAATGACTGCTGTCACTCCACCTAAATTCTCTCTCACTGTAGCCCCCCCAAAGCCAAATTTCTTTCTCTTCATACGGACTAGAAGCCCTAGTCTCTTTTCTCAGAAACACTGCTAGATATCAGTTAGGCTCTCTTTGATTTGCTCTATAGAAGAAACAAAATCCTATCTTATCCACTCAGGTAAATGCATATGGCTAACGAAGGTGACTGGCAGGTGTAATGCGGTGACAAGCTCCAGGGATTATGAGTTACACTATCCAGGTTCCACGTGACTGTCTCTTCAATGAAGTCAGCGTGGCCCTTTGTATCTCTGTCTTCTCATCTAGGGGACCTGGACAGTTATGCATGCCCTACTTCCTAGAGGCTACAAAAGGAGTATAAAAATAAAGAACTGTGGGAGAAGAGGCTTCTTATAGCACTGGCTTGAGTGGGCTGCATGAGGGCTCCATAGAGGGAAACTTGGCAAGAATTTGAGGAGAGGTTTTCAAAAACAATGAGCTTGTTACCTGATGCTGTTTTCCAGGAAACTTTGAGAGCAGCTTAGGACAACATAGGACAAGAAAAACCCTAAAAGATTTTAGATTTTTATGCCTTTAATCAAGAACCTCGAGAAGATAAATTCAAAATAGATAAATGACGGAGCAAGGCTCTATGGACACTCAAAAGGTAGAACACACAGCAAACTGTCCAACCAGGCACGTAACTCCTAGCCAGTGGCTGAATAATCAGGAGATGGGCAAAGCATCACAGTGGGCTCTGAAGTCAGGTCTGAGTTCAAGTTGAGGCTCTGACACTGACTAGCTTTGGGTAATTTAATCAACTTTTTTGTATCTCAGTTTTATCATAAGTACAGACAATAATGCCTACTTGTGTCATGCTTATAAAGATTTAATGAAACAGTGGCTGTGCCTGATATAATCTAGGACTTGGCACATAATAGTCTCTCAATAAATAGTTATCTTCTTCGCCATCATTATCATTCACTCTTCTTGCCCTTGCTTAGCCCATCTTTGAAAGGAAATAGATGAGGCATAGCTAACATCTGCCAAGTACTTAAGAGGTAGGCTTGGCAGGCGCTTATCAACAGAGGTCAGAGAAGTGCTCTGTGGTGGGTCATGCTGAGTGGATGTCATGCCCTGAAAGACCTTGCCAAGAAGTCGTGAATGATGAGCAGTGAAAACAAAGCTTCAAAAACCTGGCCAGGTTGGAGAAGGGGCAGTGGGTAGGGAGCTGGCAGCCGGCAGCAAGAGTAACCTTACTGACTCAAGGACACCCTAACTGAAGTGGGTGCAGAGCAAAAAGACAGAAGGCTTGGAAGATCTGACGAGAGATTCTTACTTCTTTAACCAACAAAGGAGACCCACTTTGGTCAAGTTAGAACCAATTTAAGCTTTCTCATGCAATAACTGTGGCATCAAGCCTGCTTTGGCTCTCCACAGCTCATATTTCACTAAACTCTGTCCTTAGAGAAACAATCAGAAGGCCTCCCTCAACAGTGTTCCTACTACCTCATTTGAATCTCCCATCTTTTCATCGATTTAAAGCATCTGTAGAACTGTTTACCAAGTCCAAAGTCATGTGTACAGATTCCAGAGAGAATCATGAGCTTTGATCCACCTTATACGTCACAAAACAAGGCCATAATTCTTACACCCATTTTTTTTTTTTTTTTTGCCAGAACACCAAGAGAGACGGGGCAAGTGGATGATTTGGTGCGTCCTCTCACCAGGACTAGACAACTCAAATTTCTTTCTTAACGATAAGCTCTCTCATGCATAATGATAAGAAAAACATCCACATTAAGGACAGGTTGTGTTTGAAGAGTTCTCACGTATGCCCTTTTAAAAAGACAGAGTAAATCCTTCTTGGCAAAGTAGAAGCTTTAATTATTTAATTAAACAAAGTAGTTGTTGACTTTTTAAAAGCAATAGGCAAGTTTTCCACAAAAACAGAATTTTTATAATATGTGTGTCTCTAGTTCCTGTTCCTGAAAATAAGCTAGATGAAAATTTAACCCCAGAGTGTGTGTGTGTTGGGGAGGGGGGGCGATTTTCGAAAGAGAAATCTGAATGAACTAATGTGCAAGCAGAAACTAGATTTTCTTCCTATAATTGTGACTTGGCCTTTGAAAAGTGTCTTGCCTTGATTGCTATTATAATATAAATCCTAATAGCTTCACAAACAAGGGGAATCATTTCAGGTAGTGGATGTGAAAGCTGTAACAATCCACAAAAGATAATATTTGCAAAATACCTTGTAGATAATACAAACTATACCACTTACTCAAGTACTGAAAAGGTTCAAATTAATCCTGACTTCATGACAGTTAATATAAATGTCCCAAGTCAATAAATCTTGATATTGATTAATCTATAACCCCCCACACACACTCAATTCAATTTTTAAGTCCCACAAGTTCCCAGAGACAGAAGGGGCAGATGTGACAATAGCAATTTACAAAATCAATACGGCATAAAAGATCTAGAGAAATTAACTACAAGGGAGATGACCTATTAAATCATCCAGTCCATCTCCATCTCCCTTTTGGCTCCTTGTAGGCTGTTCTCTTTCGATATATTTGAGCCACTTTATCCAAGTAAATTGTGGAAGTTATCAAATATGAGGGTCTATTCCTTTTCCCAAGAAACTGTCCCATTCCCAACTTCCCAATACTGAGTCCTATGTCTTGCTCTACATCAATAATTCTCAACTCTAGCAGCACCTGAGAGTTGAGAGCCCCTGAAGCCTGGGGCTCTGTGTGACATTCACTCAGAGAGCTTTTGAAATACACCAATGCCAGGCCTCATGCCCAGAGATTTTTATTTACTTGATCTTGGGTAGAACCTGAGCATTCTTCATTTGTATTGTTTTTTAGTACCCAAGTAATTCTTAATTCTAATGTTCAGAAAGGGTTGATAACCAGTTTTTTACAATTTTAACAGTCTTAATCTTCTCTGGCTTTTGAGTGCTTTCCTGTTGGCCATACTAAATTTAATTCAATACTACCAGACTAGGAGATCATGGATGACAATAAATCAGCGAATCCTGGCTGGCTGAGGAGCACCAGCTGAGAACCCCTGCAATGGGAAATCATTATCACTGATGGGAGCATGACATATACTTCAGGTGGATTAAGGCACCTGAGAATAAAAAAAAAATGGCTGAGGACCATGCTTTAAACTAAGAGAGAAAGGACAACTTTCCTAGTCAGTCACTACACCAGGAGCAATTATCTACATGGAAATCCGAGAAAGATGTAAACTCATCAGATTTGGGTGTCTTCTGTTGATCATTTAAATCTTAGCTTGAGGAGGAAATAAAATTCAAATGAAGTACAAAAACCATACGTATACAATCTAAAAGCTAACTTTTCTTGAATCCTTATCGTATGCAGGCGTAGTTCTAAGAGCCACGTGTGCATTACACCCAAGTCTCACCACATCCCATTGCGGAGATGAAGAAATGGCGGCAACCAAAGTCTCACAAACAGCACGTGACAGAGTTGGAATTCCAATTTAGGTAGAGAGGCTCTAGAGCCCATGCTCTTAATCATTAATCTCAACCACCTCATAGCACTGTGCAATTTAGATATGAAGCAAACACTTGAAATTAGAAACGAAGGGCAGCACATTAAATCTTACAAGTGCTAAGATACAAATTCTTCAACAGATATCTATAAAGCACTGGTTTCAAACATTAGCATGAATAGAAATCACCAGAAAAACAGTTTTAAAACAATTGCTGGTCCCCTTGCCTTAGAGATTCTGATTCAGTAGTCTGGGTGGGGTCCATGAATTTGTATTTATAATAAGGCAGAAGCATCTTTTGATACCGTTAAGTTCAACAGAGAAGTTCACAATAGCATTGACATAAAACAATTCCAGCAAATGGGAGAGAACCAGCAGCCTTGCAAAAAGTCTAAGCTGGAGATGGCAGAAGCTGAGCTGCAGAGTTTTAAAAAAATGGTTACAAGGTCCGCGAGGGGCAGCACCTCTTCCGAAAAGCTTCTTGGTGAAGGGTAGTCCTTTGAGGAGTTATTTTTAGGAGAGGGGAAAGTGCCAGAAGAAATGGAAAATTCAAAAGTCAAGACAGACCAGGGGAAATTGATGACGGAATAAGGTTCTGGAAAAGGTAGAAGGCTACAAGGCAACCGCAGCGAGTCCACCTGCTGAAGCCTCCATCGCGAGAGAGGCCTTTTAGAAAGACAGGCTCATGCCCGGCCTCCTGGCACCGTGGACTTCTCAGCCAGTACTGAAGAGCAAAGTGAATAAACTATCTTAGGAATCGTTTTTTCAAAGTCCCATGAAAAGGAAAAAAAAAAAAACAAACCCCACAGGGTATACAACATTACCGAGGCATGTCCAAACCCTCGTGGGCACTAGTGCTATGTTGACTGACATGCTGTTCCTAAGAGGACCGTCGCTGGTGCCTGTCGAATTTTCTTTTTTGTGGGGTTGTTACTCTAGTCCAGGGGATCTCGACTCCAGCTACAGAACTGGCCACAGAATTTATGGGGCTCAACACAAAATGAAAATGTGGAATTCCTCACTCTAAAATGATTAAGAATTCCAAGATGGCAACAACAGAGCATTAAACTAGTGTGGGGCCCTTCGAAGCCTGGGGCTCTGTGTGACTGTAGTTTGCCTAACCATAAAGTCAGCCCTGCCTGACTACACATTAGAATCACCTGGGGGCCTTTTAAAATTCCAATGCCCAGGCCATACCTGAGACCAATTAAACCCAGAACCTCTGGGGGCGAGAACCACACACCAGAATTTTTTTAAAGCTCCCCACTGATTCCAACATATAGTCAAGGTTGAGAAACCACTGCTTACTTGTCATAGAATCTGACTTAATCCAACTTAGAAAATCATTTTCTTTAAATAACAAATTCTATTTGGAAAAAAATGTAATGTTCCCACAAATAGAATATAGCCCCACTTACATACCACAGAATCGCGTTTCTCCACCTACCCATTCCTATAAACTGGCTTAAATGATTAGTGCAGAAGAATGCAAATCTCTCCTTCTAATAAATACATGTATTGCCATACAAGCCAAAAATAAAAGGCGGCGTGAGCAATGGAGATCATGCTAAATTCCTTTAAGGCCTCTGCCTGAATTTCCTTGGCTCTGCCAGATAAGTTCTTCTAGGGTCTGGGCACTGGCCCAGAACTCATCCACCTTTCTGAATAATGCATGACACAAGGTCCTTCTAAGCAACAGTGAGCTTTAGGCAGAATGCTCAGTTAAGGCAGGAGAATCTGACCCTCACCAAATCCAAAGCTTGAGATTTATCCCAAGAGACAGGATCAAATGTGGATGATCGTCCAAGCAGCATAACTGGATGTGTAGTTACCAAGAGTTCTCAGCTGCAAACCCAGCCATCTAAAGAGAAGAGTTACTGAATGAAAAGAGAAGAGGTGGGGCTTCCCACAGGAATCTGAGACCCAAAATGTATTAAGGAAGCCAGTTCCCTCACTGTGTCTTTAGACAAGTGGAACAGGCTGAGGCAAATCATAGAGACCTCCAATAGTGTCCCCGCAGGACAATAACAAGGACTAAGGTCTTTCATTGATTCTACTAGCAATAAAGTGACAGGAAATGCTTTGGAAGTAGAGGTCATAGGTTAGAATCCTGACTCCACCACTCTGTAGGTGTGTGACCTCTCTGTGCCTCAGTTTCCTCACCAGAAAAATGAAGCTAATGAAATACCATACAACTGCTATGAAGATTAAATAATCTATGTACGGTGCTTAAAAGAGTGATTAACACATGGAAGGTAAGTACTCAGTAAACATTAGTTCAGCTATGGTCGTCCCTGCCACCACCTCCACAGAACTCCACAAAACACACGACTCACCTCTCCTCCGCTTTGCCGCAAATAAAACTAAGCTTCCAAGAGCTTAAGGGATTGGCTCCAGGTTCTACAAGCCAGTAAGAGCAGTGCCAGGACTGGACCCCACGTTTTCCATCTTATATTCTCAACTTCCTCATCTCAACTACCTCGAACACTAAGCAGAGACCCTCTCTGCAGCCTTTCTGGTGTGGTACACAGCACAGTCATAACTTCCTCTAAGTGAGGATTAAAGGAGATAATGTAAGTAAAGCTGGGACAAACTGTCACAGCACAAGCACTCGATCCATGTTAGCTATTATTACTGCCACCGTTATCATACAATTGATGAACTACCAGGAAAATTGCATGTAAATTCACCATATCCGCCATATTGGAGGCTCACTTGAAGGGCTGGCTATCTTAGGAAATCTAACGTTCAACTCTTTAGTAAAATTAGAATTCTCCCCAGTAACATGATTACAATTACCCACTTAAATTAGCCCATGTGTATGTTGGGAGCCTCCTGTATTGGCTATACTTAAAATAATAGAAGCCATACTTCCAAGCCATCATGAGCAATAGACAGGGCAAAAATGCAATTTTAGAAAAGGAGTTCCAACTTCAAAATCCTACAGTTCCATAGCCAGATTGGCCAGTATGGAAATGAAGCCTTAAAGAAAAGGGACTGTGACCCTCATGTCTTTTTTATGCCCCTCTCTTCAAGAGAAATTTTATACCACCATGCCGAATCCAACTCACCTTTTATTATTGATATTCATATTAACACAGTGCTAGGCCTTTTGTGAGGGCCCAGAGGCAGCCATGTTGGCATTATAACCCTACCATTTAGGAAAAACTTCCTGACCAATCAGATGGCATTGAGTCACTGGATTTATTTTTCTACCCAAGCGAGTGTCTCTTCCAGAAAGAAACCTGCCCTATGGCACCAATTTCCCTCTTTTGCCGAGTAGTCCGGGGAAAAAACACACACAATTTTAAAAAACAATGAATCCAGGACAATTAAACTGGCACATAATGAAAGCCACAAATACATAATTACCATGTCCCACTTGGTACAATACCCTCCCGAGTTGCCAAAAACTGCCCATTCTGATAGCAGTTGCCCTTACGAGGGCCCTGGGCTCTGCAGCTGCATCTCAATGAGCCTAAGTTGGCTGCCTGGAATGGTTGCCCTGGTAACAGGGTTCTGGCTGAGAGGGACATTGATTACCCCAAGGAATGAGTTTCTATTTGGTGGGAGACTGGCTGAATGCAAAAGCAGAGAGGTTTGGCGGGGGGTTCTGTTCCTTTAAGTGTGAATTAATTGATTTGCCAGAAATTAGCTTGGTGTTGGTAAATGATGTCTCAACACGAAGGTGTGGGACCTGCTAATGACTCCCGTGGGCC
>NW_006494609.1:5634037-5641145 GCF_000325575.1 Pteropus alecto | reverse complement strand
GTAGGGTCCAAAGAAGTATGGGAGTCATGAGGACTTGGGAGGGATCCCAAGCCTTTCCCATTCTGAGATGGAGGAAGAAACATGTAAATTTGGTGACTTTAGGACTTTTAAGGAAAGGCCTAGAGTTGAAATATGTCATCCACTCTTGACTCACTCACGTTCCTTATCAAGAGCACTGAACTGGTTGTCAAGACACTTGAACTCCAATCCCACCTCTCTTATTAATTCACTGGGTGACCCTGGATAAATCACATCTAGGTAAAATCGACGGAGTTGGGACTGGGTGATTTTCTAAGGTTTAAAAGCTAAGACCATCTGAGGTGAGGGCCAACTCAGCTCATGACAAAGTGAGAGAGAATTTCTTTGTTGACAACTGTCCCATCCCTTAGCATGCATATTTTTTAATTCTGCCCTCCCGTCTCAAGCATACTCTCTAGGACTAAGTTCAGATTTTCTACCGCCTGTTTCCAAGGATGCCTTTAGGAGATAGGTAACCACCAGATGTGGCCAATTTCCATCACAAAGGGAACAAATCCAATTGCTACACGGGGATGAAGGCACTCCATTGTTGCCCAGAGCTGGGAGCAGCTGGATGAGAGAACCTTGCCAGCCCCTTTCCTAGTACAATTATGTGATTTCTCTGAATGGCTCACCCCCCTTCACCATTCATGCAGGACTGATTGATGAATGATAACTTCATAGGATGTTAGAGAAGGAGCAAGGGAAAAGTAATCCAGGCAGAGGGAACAGCATTATCTAAAGGCTGAAGAAAGTGGGTTTGTGTGAGGCCTGAAAAAAAGGCCAGTGTGGTTAGAGACCTGAAAACAAGGGTGAGTATCTTGGGATGGAAATGGGTGGGCAGTGACATAAGCAGGAGCTGAATCATGCAAGCCTTGTTAATGGTCTGCTTTCATCTTAAGAGTTTTGGAAGCTATGAGCATGGGAACAAGGTGGAAATAACATGACGAGATTTTATTTTGAAAATAAGGACTTGAGGAGACCAATTAGGAAGCTACTATCATCCATGCAAGGGATGATGCTGGCTCGATGGCGCTCCCATACAAAAGGTGGCTGTAGCCCCTCTTACTACTCCTTCTGGTTCCAGGTAAGGTCTTCTAGTTTACCTCTTTCGCCTTGTTTGGTGTCATCTCCTGGGACCTGTGTGCTGACCATTAATGTCTCGCTATAGAAAGTGGATTCTTTCTGCCCCTCAGTAGCCTCCACCTCTGTCCGCTTACTCTGCAATGACATCTTCCTCAATTAAAAGCCTGAAACCCTCCAGAGATGTTCTAGTTCTTGTTCCCTAAGCAAGCACATAACTCTTGTTAAATTTTTATCTCAAAACAGTCAGTTGTAATAAAGAGAATATTCAGCAATTAAGCATTTAGACATGGGGAGACTAAAACCACACAAAATGAAACGAAAATCCTTCTTACCACAGGATGCCAAAAGATAGTTTGAGCTGTGCTAAAAACAGGGAAACCCGGTCCTAGACCCTTTGTGTGTCCAGGAGTACTCCAATAGCTGAAGGACAATTCCTTTCAAAATTGTCCCTTGATCATTTGATACTGTATCTGTCTTGGCTGAGTGCTAAGCACACAGCTGGATTGCAGACAGAAAGAGGCATGTAAGACTTTGGTAGCTCTCAAGTTGGGTGGTTTGGTTGCAATAGATTGGGGGACTTCGAGAGAAGCTGGGGCAGCAGTCTGGGTTTTAGATGGAAAGAGGTGGAAAGGAAAGTGTGGCAACCACACAGTCTGATATTTCTCTCATCAAGAGGCAAGGTCTATGTTTCCTGCCCTTGACTCTGGGTTCTGAGGCTGCTTCGACCAATAGAACAATAGGTAACAATGGATGGGATGCTGTGCCAGTTTCTCTTCCAAACTCCACAAATCTACAGGGGCTTCCCTTTTTGAAGACATAGACATAATTACGTTAGATGATTATTCTTATATCAGATGATGCTTCCTATTTCTGATTATCCAGATTTTATGGATAAAACTGTTTCAGCATTTGCTGAAATAAAAGGATCTAAAGCTATAGTGTGAATAGTCACTAATAAGTTAATATCAACCAGAAATGAAGCTAGAAGACTTTTCAAATAATAGTGCAGGTCAATGGGAATAAAAAGACTATTTTCTAAGGTCTGATTTACAAACGACCCTTTTAAGGAACATAACAATAGAGTGAAGTGAAATTTACCTCCATAAATGCCCCTAGGAGACTCAAAATGCTTTTTATATGAGAAACCAAAAGTTCAAGATTGTTGTAGGTTTATTTTATCCTCCTCTGAATTTCAATCTGTACCTCCCCTGGGGCCCATCTCTGAGGATATAGAAAATGCCTATTTCCAGATACAAATGTCTCTGGAAATGCAGCCTCTCCCTTAGTCTTGCAGAGTAGACTACTCCACGCTCTCAAGGCCACTATGGAAAGGGACACGCATAAGAAGAGTTTTGCAGAATTTTTTCCCCTCAAAATCTTTTTTTTTTCAGTCAAGAAGAACAGCGAAAGTGAATTTGACTGTATTCTCATGCTTATCCTGCCTTTCCCTAGCATCATAACCTAAAAGAGCTATCGAACCTCTTGCCACCTCAGTTTCCTCATCGACAAGCACACACACAAAAAACATGTTGGACAAGATCATCTGACAAGTCCTTCCAGTTCTAAGAATCTAGGATTTTACACTTTTGACAGAGGGTGGGATCAGTCCTCCTTGGTCATGGCCTTGAAGAAGGGTTAGAAACTCCCGGCCCAAGCACCTGGCTCACTGTTGAGAAGAGTAGGCTGCCAGGGTAAAAGCAAGACTTCAGCCAATCATCCCAGTCCTGTAGAAGAAGGGGTGTAACCACGCACAGGTTTGAGGAGGCCAAAATTTCTTCTCTCCCTGAGTTTTAGAGGATGATGCCAGACTTCCATAGCTTCCCAGAGTTTTCCTGATGACAAGTTCTCCAAAGACCAGCTGGGGGCTCTCTGCTTACATTTAGGTATGAGGTGTCACAGAGATCTGTGATCTTTTTCTGTCTGTGTCCTCCCTCACTCGCTCCCTCAGCCAATTGCAAAGCTCTCTTCTTTTGTCTCAAGATCATATCTGAGATGAGGGAAAAGCCAGGCATTTGCTTTTTGTGCTCTGATTTTCACACAAGGCCTGAGAACACTGCAGATGATAAAGGCCCCCAAGGAGCCCAGCCAGAAGGCCAGTTTTCCCCAACAATGGGTCATAGAAGTCTTATACTACACTGGAGCTCTCTAGAATCACCAGCAGAAGGTAACTGATGGTGGAGGGGCTAAAGCGATGGTAACTGTTTAAAGCACTATGCTGTCTACTCAAGGGTTTAAACACACAGACCAATGGACAAAAAAGAAAGTCCTCAAAGAGACTAGAATCTATAAAGGATCTGGGTATATAATGAAAGGAGCACTATAAATCTTTGGGCAAAGGATAGAGTATTCAGTAAATGTTTTGGGGTAACTGGCTTTTAAAAGAAGAAAATAAATATAACTTATTTTCCCTATGTCTCACATCATACATACAAAAATATATATTCTTGTTGCATTACAGACCTAATGGTCAGAAACAAAACTTTGACTATTAGAAGAAAATATAGAGTAATGACTATCAGCTTTGTGACACTGAAATAGGAAAAGATTTTCTAGACAAAGCATAAAAAATACAACTCATGGAGAACCAAATCAATACGTTTGACAACATCAATTTTTTAAAATCTCTTTTTGGCACAACATGCCATAAACAAAGTTTAAAAAAAAAAAAACGAGATAAAAGGAGAGAAGATATTATTTATAAATATACACATACATATGTAACCTTTTATTTACATATGTGCATGTAGATATGTATATAGAGATATATATAGAGATAGATATATACACACACACACACACACAGAGAGAAAGGATTGGTATCTAGAATATTTAAAGAACTCTAACAAATCAATTTAAAAATTACAACCCAAAGAAGATGAGTTGAGGGTTTGAACAAGTAACCCACAGAAAAGGAAATCTTCAGGCCAATACACATATAAAAAGTGACTAGTATCACTGGTGATCAGAGAAGTGCAAAGAAAAATTGTCACATCAGAGCGGCAAGACTTCATAAGGCCCACGACAGCAAGTATTGGAGAGGACATGGAGAAATAGACCGCCCATCGTCGGTGGGAGTTTAAACTGGTTCCGTCACGTCATAGAGTCTTTGGCAATACGTGCTCAACTGGAGAATGTGTGTTCCTTAAGAGCGGCAATCCCATTCCTGGTAAGTATCCTAGAAAGATCCTCACACATGTGCACAGGGGAAGTGTACAACTAGCTATCTGCAAAAACTAATAACTGTAAACACTCTAAATGTCCACTAATATGGGAATGGATAACATAATATGTTCATGATAAACCATATTCATATGACAGAATATAACATTCTATAACATTCATTTGATAGAATACTATGCAGCAGACAAAATGGGTCAACTGGAGCTAAATGTATCGACACTAAGTAAAATAACTTGCAGAAAACTATGGTAACCATTTCCATAAATACTACGTAATGTTTAGGAATAATTAAAAATGAGACTAACAGAAAAGCCTAGACCAGAAGGATATATACCAGATTCTTAATAATGGTTGACTTCGGCAAGGGTGAGGGAAGGGGGAAGTGTAGTGGATGGAACTAAGCAGAGAAATCTTATCTGTATTTAAAAAAATTTTTTTATAATAAAAATAGATCTGAAGGAAATATGACAAAATATAAGTATTTTTCCATTCTGGATAATGGGCGCATAGGTGTTTATAATGTTATTCTCCATATTTTTCTATTTTAATTCATAACTGAGGAAAAAAGCAAATGTTCTCATACCCTAAATATGTCTACATTCTGTCTCATCCATCTCCGCCTTAGCTCAGACTCTCGCTTCTTTTCAAACAGGCCATTACTGATCTCTCTGCCTCTAGTTTCCACCTCTATAGTGTTATCGGGGTGTTTTTTCTGAAATATCTTTTAAAAATTGTAAAACAAAATAAAAAATCTAACTCTCTTAAAATAGACCCTTCGCCTGCAGCATAAAATCCTAGCTTCTTTGCATTATAGACAAAGTCCTCCATAACCCAGGCTCTGCTTCCCTCTCTGGCCCCAAATGCCACACACTGTCCTTGCTCCTCACCCACACGCACACCCTGAGCTCTGGTGACATCGTTGGCCCAGAGCCCCGACTCCCACATGTCTTTGCACGGCCCTCTTTCCCCACTGATACTTCCACCTAAGTCACGGTTTGCTCTTCAACACTGGGATTGGCCATCAATTCCTGACTGCATTTCGGGATCTTTCCTCAACCTCCCGGAGAGCCCTACTGCAACCAGCAGCAGACATGGCAGCCGCTCTCTCCCCCGGGGAGACTGCATGCCTCCTGTCTACAGGAAGCACGACTCAAAAAGCTCTTTACCTTGTGCTATAAGTGCTCCTCAAATTTCATCAAATTATTACATAAAAACATGCACGCATATACGGAACGCCTGAGCCACAAAGTCTCGTCTTAAGAGTTGTTTCATTCGTTCGCTAGACAATGACTGGGAATCACACTAACAGCAATAGCCCTCCCCTGTTGAGTGTTTCTAATGCACTTGCTAGGTCCTGAGGGAAAATCACAGAGTAAGGACTAGACACAAGCCCTGTCTTCAGGAAGCTTCCAGTCTTGTTGGAGAGATCTCACGAAGATATGCAGCAGCTTGAAGCCTATAATTAGTGTGTGACTGAAAGCTAAAATAATGTCTAATTCCAGTAGATTTCCCTTAATGCATTTAGATATAGAATGGCTAAAAATGAACAAGAGGTAGGAATTGGGAAAGAGAGCAAACCAGGGATAAGAAAGGAAGAAAAGGCCACAAAAGTTCTGAAGCTCACTCCGAATTTCACAAACTTGCTGACCCTGATGGGAGTAGACACTGAAGGCAGGAAGAGGCCCAAATCCGGTGAGGGCCCCCGCGGATGCTGGCCTGACAATGCCCTCTAACCCCAGGATTAATAATTTAGGGAGAAAGGGGGCTGGCACTGGCTGGCAGCCCCAATCCTTCCCCTGTACCAGGTTTCTGCTGTTCAAATCAATATTCGTTAGCAGGCGGAATGAGCTCATTTCATGCATGTTCTAATTAGACAATGGAGATTATTACAAAACACCTGCAATGTTTGTAATCGTTTAAAATAATGAGAATCAATATCAGCTTCCAAAGGCACCATATGGTAAATGCTCACTCCAGGCATGTGGTCCCTGATAGGCTCTCAATGCTTCAAAACTGATCATTAACATTTTTTAATTTTCCCGAAGTTGCTCTCGGTTAATGAATAGGCTGCTGGTATGCCCTCTGCACAGTGACCACCGCTAAGCCAACGTTTCATGGTAACGCGGCCTCGGCGCCCGCTGGAGCACATGGGGTCTGCCACAGCAGACATGCCCCAGAGTCGACCAGTACATGCAAACACCCCACCATCGCGGGGCACTCTTCAGCTATCTGATCTCTGAGGCTCTGAAGTGGCGGTTCTCAAGTCACCCAGGGACCTCGTGAAAACATAGAATGGTGTGTCCCACCCCAGAGTTCCTGATTCAGCAAGGGAAGGGGCCTGAGATTCTGCATTTTCAACAGGACTGTAGGGGATGCAGATGCTGTTGGTCTGGGGGCCACACTTTGAGAAGTGCTGCCCTACAAGGGTGACACCCAGCCCCCACTCCAAGCGAGCACCTTTCCCATAGACAAGAACTGCATGGGAGTAAAGTGAAAATTGAGGAAAAGACTGTAGTTTCTCCCATGTCCCCTGAGCAAACTTCCAGGCCACACCCAGCGAGATGGGCAGCGGGCTGCACAGAACACATGCCCCAGCCAGTAGTTCTGCGAGGCATTTCCACATCTCGATTAGTCCTCGCCACAGCACCATGATGGACGTGCTTTGACAGAAGAGCAAACTGAGGCACAGGCTCGTCCAACATTTGCCTGGCCGAGGCATGGAGGAGAGTCAAACAAGTGTTTTTTGCCTCTACGTCCCATGTTTTGTCCATGATAGGTCACCGTCCACATGACCAGAGAGTAAAAGTGTGCCACTTCATTGCTC